>NW_021770231.1:20648-23267 GCF_005508785.2 Acyrthosiphon pisum | reverse complement strand
ACGCAAGCACAGCTAGTAAAGTTATACATGGTATATGAACTTTGATATACAACAAAATAACATAAATATAACAGAATTAGAAGCAAAGATACATATTACGGTTATGTGTCCTAACTCCTAACTCCTAATATAAGTTTTAGGATTAGCTACATACCTGATATTACAACTTTTAATACATATTTTTATACCATATATCTGTAATGTTAATATTAAATAGGTAACTTAAATAAGCCACAGTGAAGTCTCATCAATCACTGATTTAGATTAAGACTAAGCATCACTTTTAGATGTAAGATGAGGTGGATCAATTGGGTTAAAAGAAGGAACAACCAGTTTTCAATGGATTTTAGCAATGTGGTATGCTCCTTCTAGAGGAGTCCTCACTAAATTTCTTCTACAATCTGTAAATATTCCGGTAAACTGGCTTCCATCTCCTTTATGAAAGAATATATCTTCATCAGGAAATCATATTTCTCAATGTGAGCTTTGGAGTGTTTGAAGCTAAGGGGAGGACCAATCTGCTCAGATAATATAGTGCAATCTGATTGTATAACTACTCTTTTATTGATAAAGGAGAAGTAACTCAGCTGGTAGACCAAGCCAGGGACTAAATCTTCATGAAGCATAATATTTTCCAACTTTACCATCTCTAATATTCTCAATCCGTTCTCTTTAAATAACTGAAATTTCTGATAAGATGTTCGTATTGAGAATTTAATAAGAGATAAGCCTGATGGTAATGAATGAAGATATGGGATTCCAACGCGGTATTTTCAAATCTCTGCAACTCATATAAAGATGGCTCTTCATAAATCGGCGGAGTTAAAATTTCTTCCTTGATTAAGATAAGATGACCTATTAAATGATTCCAAGACTTGGAATATTTTTTATTCCAAGCATTAACGTCGGGTTTGTACTTGAATATAACTTCATCTCCATAGTATATCAGAAAATTAGATGCCAGCTGCCCAAGTAATGTCTTCGAGGTGAAGAACAAATTCTTGATAAGAGAGCAATTAAATAATATTGATGCCTGCCTATTTAAGAATCTAAAATCAGATTTCAAATTCTTTATCGAGATCCTGTTAGTGTCCTCCAAACCTGTCATTTCTATTATTTTGTTATGAGACCTTATGCGGGTGATTATACTGTACAGGCAGCTTTCTTCCAAAATACACATAGATTCTAACAGATTATGTTTTATATCTCGAATATTAATCATCTGATCAACCAAGTGAGATAAGGAACACCAACAATTGCTAGTATACCCTGCCTTTGTCATGGTATTCTGTATCTCTTTTATAGTATCGGGGCACATGTTGTATTGGTGAGGTAGGTATTTGATGCGATGGATCGATATGTTGTTTACTAGCTTGACACGGCTACGACGGTGGTGGCTTCGTGTCCGCGGTGAGCCGGTCTTAATTTACGAGTAGCACGTGGGTAACACTCGCGGAATAAATTAATAAATTCAAATTTACACGGTGTGGTATTGAGCAGGTCCACGGGTGGGACGTTTATATTTTGTAATAAAACAAATACCAGAAAAGTATTACAATATTCGGTGTGGTCAATATATATATATAAAACAAAAACGCGAAAATGTGGTCCGGACGTTTCGGTGGTTTTTATACGATGGCTCGTTGCCGCCGGCCGGTACTCGCCTTGCGCGACTTACCTTCCCGTCCCGCCCTGTGCCTTTGTGGCGTGGTGGGAGAGTTGGCGATGTCGCGCTGTAGCCCGTGGTGGCGGTTGACAAAAGCATAGACCGGTCGCTGCGGTACCTGTACTTTGTACTGGTTGCCGCTGCGTACCGTGTCAAGCTGTAAGATAGTGTTATCAACTGTTATCTCTGTCTTTTTCCCATAATAGCTGATCTTTGATCTCCCAACGATGAACACCTCATAACTTTCATAAGAGGAGTAGGGAGGCACAACCACTTTAACCCCAGGGATGCAAGTGGAAAGAATAGATAATTGTTTTGCTAACAAGCCTGGATTATTACTGAATGTTTTAAAAACTACCAGTGTTCCCCTTTTCAATACCATAATTAACCTTAAAATGTTATTGACAAGCTTTATACTCCTATGGATATCTATCCCTCCAGATATTTCAGCATCACATGTAAAAACATTAATCTTATCACTGTGTTCTGCTATTAGCCTCCTGCATGTGTCAACTACAAAGTCTTCTAATAAATCTCCACCTGTTGCGAGGGAGGCTTTCATCAACCCCCAAAATTTTCACACTATTCTTTAACAATTCTAGCTCTGCTGGAATAAACGATGTAGCTCTGTGGGGACAAGCAGAGCTTAGAGATAGGAGTGAATTATAAATTATAAATGAGTTACCAAATAACCTATGAGTCATAGCTGCGACTCCCCCTGATCCTTCCCCGACATTTACTGAGCCGGTTATCACAGTCACTCCTTCATTCACTAGTATATTGATATACTTATAATGAGCTGTGCTATACTTCCCACACAACTTGTATTGATGATCCCTCCTTTCTTTTCCTTCATCGCTCCAATAATCAGTGCTGTATAAGTCTTTCAAGTTGATATTAGAACTTGTGTTGTTTAATGTAGGGTGAAACTGCACTTCAGTAATGTATCTCAT
>NW_021770231.1:14959-17461 GCF_005508785.2 Acyrthosiphon pisum | reverse complement strand
AAAAATTAAAATATCGTAAAAAAACAACGAGAGGGCACAGATGTTGTTAGCTAAAAGTTTGATAATAGGTCAATTCACTCTAAAATCAAAAATGACAGCACCAAATTGAAACTAGCGAACGAAAATTTGCTATGTCGTACGTTTGTAACGGAGACAACGCATGCGGGTCCTCTTAACTTATTGAAAAATGATGGCTAGTTCAATATTATATTTCGATAACGACGATCAGACGATAACGCCATAACTGCATGCCGACGGTGTAGTGCGTTGCCTGAAAATATTTTGAATGTAATATTTAGTTTTAGATTTAATATAAATATTAACCACAATAATAGCAAAAATAAACATGCTGAATGTAAATAATATTATAACCGTCGTGGCCGGTGATTCGAGATTTAAAAAAGCGTCGTACTGTCTGTCTTACACAATTATTATTTTATGGAAACATTTTTTACAACTAAATACGGCTGAGGGGGTAGGGCGCGCCCCCTGCGCCACCCCCTTGGATCCGCCACTGGTCTTGATATCATACTAGTATCACCATTTATATTCGATTACAAACAATATCAATAAAGTGTTATCAGTAATTCCATGATACATCTAACCAGTATGTTTTTAACATGATGGAATCGCTGTTTGGTTCGCTAGGTTGTGATGAATTAAAAAACGCTATCTATCACAAACAGCGTAGTTTTGCGCTGAATTAAAAAATGACAATTTAAAGTTGCTGACCAAGCGTTACAGCAGCGCTGAATTATTGAATGCACGGTAACTCATTTAATGACTTAATGAAAAATGTAAACACATCATTATAAATAATTCATAGTTGATAACAAAAATGAAAAAATGTTATGTGAAAAGCGGTATTTAAACCACTTAAAATTGGTAAGCGGTTATTTAAATATTTTGGAAACCGTTAAAAATAGGTAACTGGTAATCACTTTTTTATTGTGGTGTAAGGTAACCGGTAAACGACACTTCTCAGAACAAGATAACTGGTAACCGGTTCTTAAAAAAATTTCGGCTCCTCACGGAGCCGATTACCTATAATTTTGAAAATGGTTTTAAGCCCTGGATTTATTAAAATTGTACTTCGATAATTCAACTAAGTCCAAATTACAAGTCTATTACACAAAGTGTCGCGAAGGTGTTCATAGTGCAGTGGAGTGAATACGTCTGAATACAGGCCGTTTCTGGTCTGCTTTTAAAAGAGCCCAGGCTCTCCTACCTACCCCCCGGTCAATTGACTCATTTGTGTCGCGTTAATGCGTTATCTATATCCTGCGGCCTATCGTCGTGTGAAAAGTCATATTGACGTTTCTGCGAAACACTTATCATTTGTTAGTTACCAGTTATCACATACCGGTATATATATATATATATATACGTCCCTTTGTGGTGTGTATCTGTTCCCATATCCTGTCACCCGTTATGTGATACTTGGCTTATGTAGTGGCTTTTTTTTATGTTAAACCGTAAAACGTATTATACTCGAATAATTATGAATACCTAGTCGGCCTTCCTCTTTATCACGTTAGTCTATTTGCAATCTGCAATTGCTAATTTGTTATTGAGGTCGTTTGCCTATTCGCCTATTCGATAGTTCTATTGTTGAATATATTTCTAATTTAATTATTCATTTTCATTGGCCATTATATGTTGTAAGTAAACGGATACTATCCGTTACAATTCAATGATTTTCCAAATTACTAAAAAAAGATTTTGTATTATGGGTACATCGGTACAAGGCGTTCGCATTTTCTTTAAAGCTGGCCAAACAATAAAAAAAAATGAATTAAAACATGTGGAAAGTTTGAGAAAATAATCTTTTTAAATTTCAATTTAAATTAGTATGTATAACAATTATAATTATTATTATTACCAGTAGTATAAAAAGGACAGTTCAAGCACCTCGTCCTCGTCATTACTCGTCATTTGCTCGTAATCGTATCGCCCCGCCCACCGACTCGTGCATCGTCATAGCTCGTCTCTCGTCTTGCCGCCGCCGCCGCCCGATCGGTCACGTGACGGGCGCAATGTATTATATTCGCGCATGCGTAGAGTTATCAGTCTCTTATCTAACAGACATATTATACCATATTATCGTACATATACCATATTATTTAACATATACAATATTATTGTACATATTATTATTATTATTATTATTATTTCGATAAATAAATATTGCAAAAAGGCTTTGGAGAGATTCGAACTCTCGATCTCCGTCTTACTTTCTGGCGCTTTAACCAACTAAGCTACAAAGCCGTTATACCATTACTATGATACTTAATGTATATAGCTGTATGAATATTATTGTTCACATCTCGATGTAATAACTGGTTGATACATTTATGTATCAGGGTCTTGTGATACATTTAAGAATAATATACTTTGAACAATTACAATCTTCAGGAATATACAGGCAACGACGTGTGTGTGTGTACCGACATACCCTAACTATTGTTAACATTCTTCAACAAGGGTTGAGACTAACATGTG
>NW_021770231.1:8312-14909 GCF_005508785.2 Acyrthosiphon pisum | reverse complement strand
GAAGTCCAATTTTTAATTGATTTTGAATGTGGAAGTGCTAGTACAGATCCATAAAGAGATATTTTTTAATTAAGGTTATGAATATATATATATACATAAATGATTAATCCGTTTATATTAATAATGTATTTTGAACTTATATTGAATTATATTTCAAATTTTATGCTTAGCTGCAGTATTTAATAGTTAAAGCAATAACCAAAGCCTCTAATAATGCAATGAAACGAACCGTTTCTAAATTACAGCTAATCTGTACTACTCATGTTAAATCTCTAAGAAGCATAAATAGAATAAAATATTATTCAATACCCAAGAAAAAAATATAAATTAATAAAGCAATAAAGCACAAACCTAGCATATTCATAAGCTTTAGGAGAATAGAAATGCAAAGTTAAAGCAAATTCTTTAATTGTTTTAGTATACCGGCAACCAGTTTTTTTCCTACTTTTATTTTTAATCATATTTGCTAATATTTCCTGAGGTAAGTCTTCAAACTTATCCAACATTAATGATACACTATCCTTCTCCAACAATTGTTTTTCCTGGAGATCCTTTACCAAATCTTCTAGACTGTTAATTTTAATTTTGTTGCGTCTAGCTTTCAGTTGTAAGAACTTAATTTTTTTTCGTAACAAAGATTTTGTAGGAGTCTCTGGTTTTTTTTTTCTTCGACATCTAGGTGAAGTATAAAATAAAGTTCTTCGAATTTTTGATGGAGTAATAAGCAAGTTATCCCGTGAAATAGTAATTTCATTATCATGTACTGGAGCATTTTCAGATACTTCTATACCTAAGATACAATCAACATTTTGAGAACATGTAGATTCTTCTGTAAAAGTTGGTTTATTTTTTTTCTTATGCGATTCATCAAATGTCATAGGAAATATGGAAGGACATGATTTGTCTGTCAAATAAAGGCGATAGCTTCCACCTGGAGAATTTTTAAAATCATTTAACGTAAAATGATCACTGCATATCCTACTTGATGCTGATGGTTTAAAACCTTTGCGGTTGATTGCTTTCATCAATTCTGTTGTTCGCAATTCATTCTTCAATGGAAATCTATCAAATAACAACAATTTATTTTGGAAATTAAGCTAATAAGCTTAAAATAAGGTAGGGTGATCCATGAATGTAATCCATGGTAATGTAATGTAAATATAATGTAATGCAATGTCACAATATAAAACAAAATGAAATAATCAATTTCACATAAAATTTGTGCTATTTACTTACGAAAAAAAAATGAATTTTGCTATCAGCCTCTCGTCGATTAAAGCATCCATCAACACAGCAATACACGACCATTTTCGTATGATTATAATTTATAGCATTGTTATATCATGATTTATAGTAAATAATAGTTTTGCTCACAAGTGACTATAAAAATTGTTATAGTCACAACTTTACAAGATTTTCGAATTTGTTATTTCGTTTTTCGTAAACTATGTACGTTATCACGACTCTTATCATATCAGCTGAGTTTTGTTTGCACTCTTGCAATATGGCGGATAGGAATCACAACCATTCACTGAGGAGTTCTTGAGTCGGCTATCTAGTTACTTTATATATCTGTGGCGCCAACTGGTGGCAACAGACATGCGCGAACATGACGAGTTTCCGTCAAGCGAGTGAGAATTCTTATTCTGAATAGAGTAAAGTCCACGGTATTCTAAGATCGTGTACTAGGCGTACAATCATATGATTTAATATTTAAACGAATGGAGCGCCAATGCTCGGTTCTGCTAGTCGTTGTGATAAGAAGGTTAATCACTTTATTATGGATCGTTGTGTAACCATACTATCTTTAATCGTGATTTATATTGAAAATATTCTAATTTGACTTAAACAAAACAACTGTTGGTAATTTGAGCGAGTTGTGACTATTAAACTTAAAGTGAATGCTCTTCTGGTGGCTGGTTGTCCGTCTAACGAACGCTTGTCCATCAATGTCTCTCGTTTGGTCAGTGCTATGTCAGATCCCTTTATAACTTTTAGTATATCCGCACGTCACGATTATCTTGCGGTCGTAGGCGTAGTGTGGGAATGGTACACGCGCTGCACACGCCGAATGTCTGTTACGTCCTTTGACATTATTTAATATTTTATATGACAGCATAATTTTTACACGGCTATAATAGCCTAATAATTAGGGAAGCAGATTAACAAAACGCGCTCTGGTGGAAATAATTTGTAACTACTGATTCGGGATGTATAGTTTGATATAGTTTTATATTGGTTATTTTACTTTTTATAATAAATTAATTTTGTTATCGAAACTTTATACACTTTTATAGCTAACTGTATACATTGGTAAGTACAATTTCTACTAATATTATCAAATACATTCAAATACACTTCACTTAAAGCAAAATGTATGCGAAATGTCTGGAAAATACGTACAATCTCCTGACTCGAGTCCCGACTCCGAACCCGCCCAACCATCAGTACGATAGTTGTCGACAGCGCTCCCAGTGTTAATCTGTCTTCCCAATACTAATAATTATTTAAAATCGTAGTCATATCTATTGACGCCCGACGATCAGCTCCATTCCATGACAAAATAGATAAATCTATTTTGTCATGCTCCATTCTATATTACTATTATTTCGACGAATACGCGCCACTATTCACTTCAGAATCTTCAAAGCCTCTATAGATTTTGCTTTTATAAAATTTGATACCTAGCCATATATGTGCTAAACGACAATTAATAATAATAAAAATTATATATTTTTTAATGATTCATTGTTATGTTTGAAAACAATGTTATTATTCACTAATATTAATGTATTACTTATTTGTATAAAGATCAATCATACAGGCAATTCAACTTTAAACTTTAAACTGCGTAGTACTTAAATTTATCACTTACATAGGTATTTGATAAAGTATCCAATTTTCACAATATTTCCTATTATTTGGATTTTTTAATCTTGTTGCAGCAAATATCTCTAGAATCAACGCTGATGAACATTTAAGTATAGCAGAATGTTCTAATATCTGAAAAATATTTGAATCACTGAGCTCTTTCATTTTATTTTTTTTAATCATTTAAACTGCTTTTTAAATTGATTTTTCTATTTGCCCTTGTTCAATTCTTGAAAATGGCTTTTTTAATTTTCCCTAGAATTTTTACATTTTGTTTCTTATTGGGAGAAAAGTTAGGTCCTAAACTTTTCCCATTTGACATTCTGTATTCTTTTATTTTGTTACTGTCCTTTAATCATTGACACCATACGTAATATTTACTTGTTAAACAATTTTATCATTCATTTTTTTATTTTGTAGATCAAATATTAAAAACCAATAAATACAATTCATAAATTACCTGCCTTTTTTAAACAACACTTTTAAGCATTTTAATTTGACCACAAGTTTGTATACAATCTTGCCCAAAATTTGAAGTTATAATAGGAGAGTATTCATTTGAAAGCATTACTCCATTGCAAATATTAATTTTATCAAATAAATTTAAAATATTTTCCAACTCTTCTTTAATTTTAGGGAGTATAATTAGAAGGAAACCCAATATCTGAAGTTAATATCTGTTTGACATTTATATGTAATGTAATAGTGGAATCTATGAACACAAAATAATTAATTAGACTATCATAAATTATTTAATAAATCTAAAAAGTATTTCGGCCATTTTTAAATGTATTCTATAACCCTATCTTTTACTTAAAAAAATTAAAATATATAACTTAATATAATGTAAAAATTATTGTATACAATTTAATGTTTGTAGGCTAATAACAATCAGTGGCGTATTTTCAATTTTTTCTGGGGGTGGTCCAATAATTCCAACATAATATAGATAGGTAGGTACTGATATACAGAAATAGTTTTTAATAGATTATAAGAATAAAAAATAGTTTTTTTACTATATTTTATAATTTTAAAGTACAAAATCTAAGCGTCTTTTTTTTTTACAAAGTTCATCTAAAATGTCTTTTGGTAAGAGAGAATCTTTTCTATAGATGGACATCATAGCCAATCCATTAGGTAACTCTATTCTAGAAAAAAAAAAACATAAATCTTACACAAATAAAAAAATAATATTTTACTGAATAAAATATTAACACTTACTTCAAAAATAGTATTACGTAAGTACGTTTTTATTAACTTTAATTCCGAAAATGTTCTTTCATTTGACGCAGTCGATACAGGGAGTGTTGCTAGAATTTGAAGCAAATTGAATATACCAAGATACATGTCTTTATTGCATATATTCAATGCATCAATTGCATTATTTGGCTTGTCGCTCATGTTACTTAATTTTCTTTGCCATAACTTGAACTCATACTTTTCCCATCATACATTCCTATCATACTTTTCTTACAATAGCATTAATTTGGATTCTTTATTAGGTGGCTAAGGTAATACCTAATGGTATTTGATTTTTGTTATAATAATATTGTAAATCTGTAATTAACTCAGATTAAAAGTATTCTTAAGTTAGGTACAAACATATTATATTGAGATTGACTATTAATCTAAATAAGTTGCAAATAGTTTATTTTAAATCACATTTATTAAATGATTCTTAAAGAATTTCAACTGCTAAATTCATACTTTACATGTGCGATACCTACCAATATAGGGCTTATGGTTCAAATGTCAAGTTATAAAAGTTAGTTATAAGAAAAAATTATTTAGCTCTTGTAAATTAAACCAATTGAAAATATTAATGCATATTTTACTAAACTTTAGAGGACCATAATTAATAAAATATCAAACCATGACATAAATTTATTTTGTCATGTATCAAACCAAAATTGATGATCTGACTATCATAATTTTCAGAAAAAAAAGCTTTACCAGGATCCATTAAAAAATATATAAGTTTCCATCTGAAAAATAAAGTTGATTTTGCTATTGGTACACCTGCGTGTTTAAAAATTTTGAATTAATTAAAAAATTACCTGTTAAAAAAAAAGAAACACATATTTTTTTGTTTTAACGAAATTCTATGGCATCGATCCATAATCGTTAAAAAACTCCGCGTACAATGACATAAGATACACCCTATATATAAAATGTTATCAAAGCATTGGAACTACTCAAAATAGATTTGATACCATAAATATATAATAATTAATATTCCTTTTGCTTCCTATAGAAATAAAGAACCCAAGGTCTTAAAAATCTATATTTATTAATATTAAATTTTAATTTAGTTTTATATAATTTTTATTGTAGATATATAAATGTGTTATCGAATGGGTAAAATATAAATTGGATGATAGAAAAGGTTTCTTACAAGAATTAATGAAACATGTACATTTGCCATTAATAGAGCCTGATATATTATTTAAAATAGCTCTTGAACCTCTTCTAAATAATATATCTGACAACAGTAAGTTAATTTCATAAATATGCCATCATTATGAATATATATATTTTAATTATTGTTATTATAATGTTTTAAGTTAATAAGGATATACTCGAAGCATTACATTTTAATCATCAAAAAATAGTTTGAATATGTAATACCACGTTTTGCATTGACATTAAATGTGGCAATATCACATTATGCATTGAACATCAGTTTTAAAATCGATTTTATTCACAAAAGTAATCGATATAATTTAATTCTGACTGCAAAATCGAATTCCTCACATTTTTTTCCATATGAATCGATGTTTAACTCAATTTTCGAAATTTCGGCAATACCACGTATTGCATTTGCACCCTTCAATTGGCAGATAATAAATTAGCTATCAGTACATTATGACGAATACGCAGAATAGATTAGGAATGTCGCAAGTGCGTGGACTGAGTCGATAGCCACACAGACCACATCCGTTAGAAACAAGATACCGTATCAATAGGCAGGGGGAGCGGGGACCCGAATATAAAAGGGAACCCGAAACGGCCTGGGGGCCTATTCTCAAATCAATACCTTTCGATACCTTTGAGAATAGGCCCCCTGTATTCAGACTTGTTCACTCCAATGCACAACAAGCACCTACACGTCACTCTGTGTAGTAACTGGTAATTTCAGACTTAGTCGAACTATTGAAGCACATTTTAATAAACTACTTAATAACACTAAACCTGTCTACAATGTATTCAACTTCTACCTCAACATCTTCATCATCGATAACGAAACGGTCTTGCTACCTACCTGTAAATCATATTATTACTCATAGTCACCTGGCTATCAGATTATTACACTGACTAATCATACGTACGAGATTATTACAATTTTAAAAAATAGGTTGATTCTTTTTAGCTATTTCGAGGCATGGGAAATTTTTGATTTTAGATTCTGAACGAAGTGATGAATGTATTGATTTTACAATGATGTGTGTTTTTTTTTTTTTTTTTTTTGTGTCTGACGACAACTTTTGGAGCAGTAAAAATGCTTCGATTTTCAAAAGTTGTACCTTTTCTGAAAGGAAAGTGAATCTAGTTGGTACTTTGGGGGGTCAAAAGTGAAAATTTCCCAATACTTTTCAAAAGCGGCAGGAAAAACCTTAAAAAAATAACGGAAAAACGCGAATTTTTACGCAAAACCAATTTTTGACAAAAACGAAAACTTAATTTTACTGTAACTCAAAATATAATTATTGTAAGCACTTGAAATTT
>NW_021770231.1:3255-7277 GCF_005508785.2 Acyrthosiphon pisum | reverse complement strand
CTTGAAAATTTAATAGAAGGGTCCACATATGTTGTTCTAACTCCCATTCAAAAATTATAAAAATACATAGGCACAATTTTTTTTTATAAGCATTTAAAGTTCAAATTTTGACTAAATACGTAAAAATTACGGCAATGTTCAAATAATCTTAAACAGAAATTCATAAAAGTTTTTCTTTTTAATTCTAAGATTTGGAAATTTAATACAAGGCTCCTAACATATTTTTACAATAGCAGTTGCAAAATAAAAGGAATACATTGTCACAATTTTTATTTATAAGCATTTAAAGTTCAAATTTTGACAACATATTATGTAAAAATCACGAAAATTCGTAAATTATTTTATGCTAGAAATTCATAAAAAATTTTCCTTTTATATCTAAGATTTCAAAATTTAATACAAGGCTCATAATATATTTTTACAATAGCAATTGAAAAATAAAAGAAATATATAGTCACGATTTTTTTTTTATAAGCATTTAAAGTTCAAATTTTGACTAAATACGTAAAAATTACGGCAATTGTCAAATTATCTTAGACAGAAATTCATAAAAGTTTTTCTTTTTAATTCTAAGATTTGGAAATTTAATACAAGGCTCCTAACATATTTTTACAATAGCAGTTGCAAAATAAAAGGAATACATTGTCACAATTTTTATTTATAAGCATTTAAAGTTCAAATTTATACGAAATATGTCAAAATTGCGAAAATTTGCAAGTAATTTAGTGGTTGAAAAATCGTAAAAATTTTTTCTTTTATAACTAAGTTTTTAAAATTTGGTACAAGGTTCTCCATAAGTTTTTCTTTAAAAATAATATATCCTAGACTGACAAATCATCTCCGTTCAGAATCGTTTTTCGTATACAATGATATAATATCATTGGATTCAAATTTAATTCCATCCATTACAGTAACCCACTTGTAACCTACTGTACAGCAGAGCGACATCCACGACTTACCCGCCTTTTTTTGTTTACTGCTTTGAAAATTATTCACGAAAAAAAAAGAGTGCAAAGAAAATGGTGGGTGCACCCTCCATCAATAGTGAAAGATTATTGCATGGTGATTTTTACACCCTTTATAGTAGATTACGAGCTGATAATGTAAGTTTCTTAAATTATTTTCGTATGTCTTTAACGTTTGATGAACTTTTTGCCAAAATTGTCAAGAGTTCGGTGATGATGAATCTCGTATGACAGAACGTATTGAAGTTTTATTACGAGATGAGTTAATAGATTTTTCACAAAAATGGCCCAATATTAAGAAAACTATTCAAGATGAATATGAACACGAAAACTTCGATAATCCCGGTAAAATAATATACTCTTAAGTATTCTGTAAATTAATAATTTATGGTTTTTATAGACAATGGTGATGAAAATGATGAATCGGAGTCTGTAGTGAACGACGTACTATAATTAAAAAGGAGTCTTGCAGAAATTGTTTGAGATGTTGTTTTACTTTATTACATAAGTATAATATGTATAGTAAAGCATATGTTATGCTATATAAAGCTTATAAAATATTATTAACTTTATCCATTACGCAAGTAGCTTGTGAACGATCCTTCTCAAAATTAAAGAAGGTACATTACATTTTTAAATAATAAAATAAATATAAATTTATTTATTGAATTTTGAATTGTTTTTTATACTGTAAAAATGAATGCAATTTTATTTTTCAGGTGAAAACCGTTTATAGGAACAGTATGACACAGGAAAACCTAGAAGCATTTGTTTTAATGGCTACAGAAAAACGTATTTTAAGTGATATACCATACTAAACTGTTATAGACCGTTTAGCCCAAAAAAGCAAAACACTCCATAAATTATTAATTCCTTGAGCTAATAAATAATCATTACCATGTATTTCTAAAATGTTTTATTTATCTTCTGTTAGTATTAATTATAATTTAAATATTCAACTGAGAAAATGTCTGGTATTTCAAACGTAAGTGCTGCAATAGTGTATTAGATTAGGCCTTAGACAATATGCCAATATAATGCTTAAGTAGTTCCGGCAACGCCACCGATGTTACAAAAAAAGACCTTAGACAATGGTTTATGGGCGATGGGCCGCTTGAAAAAAAATTCCCGGGCCGCTCTGAAGGAGCCAGTCCGCCCCTGTTTAAGTCTCCCATTTCCCAATACTTTTCATGGATTACTCTACGTTTATCAATAGTTATATTATTAATACATTTTAATCTAACTCCTAGTTTTCTGGCAGCGACTACTTTTAAATTTGAACCTGACACATATGTTTTTCCTTCATTTCTCAATTTTTTTTGAACGTTTTTTTTCCAATTATCTTCATTTCTAACTCTTTTTCTGGTCTTTTTCTTTTGTTTTTCTTGATTATTTTCGCGAAGTTCAACAAATTCAGTATTTTGGACTAATGGAGGTTCGTAGCTCTTTGTCTTCATCATCATAGTCTTCATCAAATGAATCACCTAATTCAATATCACTAAAAATTTAATAATTATTATTAATAATTGCTACAGTAATATTTTAAATATTAAAATGATTATTTCAGCTTTAGTTTACTTGTTATGATATCATCGTCGTTCTTTACATTGATTGAAACAGGATTTGTCACTGTTTCATTTACTCATTCTTGCACATCAGATAATTTAGTTGCATCCATAAATATTGATCCACTATTTGCAGTTTTAACTACAGTAACAGTCTCATTCTGTTTCTAAAAATAATATTAAAATAAACAAATTAGTAGTGAATATTTAATAATAACCACACTATTTCAATTTTACATTAAAAGTGGTAAAAATGTCATTAATTTATACTTACAGTGTTAGATCTAGCAACTTCTGCCATCAATCTGGCCCTTTTAGAACGTAGCATTTTGTTGAATAATAAAATAATGAATGCATGAATGTTCAATTATTGATCTGAAGTCGTTAAGACAATAGTCAATTGAAAACAAAATGATAGAAATGATTTTCAATTCGCGATACAAATATTTTTGTGGTTAATGGTAATAATGAATCGTTGATAATAATTAATATATTTTATCACATTAATTTGTATCAACCATGGATGTAGATAGTCCATGATCACGGTAATAATAGAAATATAATATTGTTATTATTATGTAGATGGTCTATTTATATTCATGGTATCAACTGAGAAATTACAAATTTTTTCAGTCCAATAACGCAATATGTCTATTTATTTCACTTTTGTAGGAACCATGCTATTATGAAACTACTGGTTCTGGAATAAAATAAACGACCTCTAGAGGTGAATAATTGAACTAAAAGTTATTGCGTTATAGAATCGAAGTTGTTGTAATTTTGCGAATAATATCACGTATATAACTCACTTTTGAATTTTTTTTGAGTTATTGCAGTTTTGAACTGAGGCGACGATATGTCAATACCAAATATCAATAATAACAATTATAACTGTATTGTGGAGTCAATAGTATATTATTTCATTTTTCATAAACGCAAATACGTAATAAGTCCAAAAATAGAAACTTCGAAAAGCAAATTAATATATATCGGTACCTAGTATACATTTATTATAATACATAATATTAAACATAAATATTTCATGCTAGTAATATTGTGAAATTAATATTCCTATTCCTTACGCATTTGTAGGTGACGAGGCATTTGGTTTATCAACAAACGTGCTTAGGCCTTATGCGGGAAAATATTTACAAGATATTAAAAGAACTTTTAACTATAGATTGTCTCGGGCAAGGCGTTACGTATAATGTTCATTCGGAATATTATCAAATAAGTAGAGAATATTCCATCAACTAATTGATGTTGATGTAACTATTGATATTGCAAAATGTTGTTGTGTGTTACATAATTTTGTACGTGATCGTGATGGTTTTAGATTTGACGATACTTTGACAATTACAGGGACGGAAGACCTTGATTATGATAATAATTTATACGTAAATAGATCAGTAAATAGATATCGGGACGCTTTAGATAATTATTTTGTTTCTGAAGACGGACAAATACCTTGGCAAAATAAAAAAATTTGAAT
>NW_021770231.1:760-3155 GCF_005508785.2 Acyrthosiphon pisum | reverse complement strand
AAACCTTTTCATTCATTATAAAATAATAATTTATAATATTATAAATTAAGTACTTCTTTGTTATAATTTTTGAATTAACGGTTATTTATTTATTTTTTTCAATAAAAAAATTGTTTTTACATTATTTGTATCTACTTACCAATAACTATTTTTTCAGTTTCGGTGTTTGAAAAATTTCCATATAAAGCAGACGTAACTTTCAGCCAAGCTTAATTTATTTTTATTTTTGTCCCTATAATCTTCATCAGACGTGTCCCACAATACTGGTCGTTTTTCAACTTCCGATATTAACTGCTCAGTCTCCATATTAATATTCAATTTTATTAATTAAGTGTAATAAATATGATTTAAAATTAATTAAAATGAAATCACCTTCTACCAGTGGCGTGGTGAATGGGGTCTAGAGGAGCGGCCGCTCCTCCAAAATTTGGGTGGGTGGGTATTGGGTAATGGGTATTAATTTTTAGCATACATATACTGTACATGAAGTCATTTATACTAACAGTATGGTAAATTTACTTTGTTGAAAACATTTAATTTGTTGTACTTTAATAGTTTTATGTACCTACCCACAAAAAATTACAAAAAATAACTAAAAACGTTATTTTTCGTTTAGGTACATATCTAACTTTATTCTAATTTGAACTTTAAATGTCTATAAAAATGACGGTGTGAATATATTTTTAGAGATTTGGGTTACAATATCAACTATTTATGAAAAACTATGTTTTCATTTTTCAATCATTAACTAAAAAATTTATCATTTTATACATTTTTATTTTTTAACTACAATATAATTTGCAATTTTTCGTCATTTTCTCTTCATCACTTATATTTGAAAAGGGGTATATTGCAAATTTTCGAGACTGATGAATTTCGTCAAAATTCTAACATCAGACAGTCGTAAAAAATTATTGAGGACTTACTCTCAACTTTTTTTTAATTTCACTATTAACAACTTTTTGAACTGTCCCTATTACATTTTCAAGTTTATTGCCCTACCAAAAATTGTTTACTGACAGCAATTAAAAAACAATTGCTTGGGTATACAGCTATCTATAGTTAAAAAATATTCAAAATATTTTGCCAATATTCGGTAAGACAATGTCATGTACCTATGTATACAGTAAATATTTCATTATAAATCGATTTTGATGAGAATTGCTTTGTGTAAAAATTCTTATTTTAGATTCTGAGTTGAGCGATGAATGTATATTGATTTTACAATGATGTGTTTTTGTGATTTTGTTTATGTCATCACCTTTTAGGACAGTAAAAATGCTTAGATTTTCTTCAACAGTATCTTTTCTGATAGAAAAATTAATACTTTGGGGGGTCTAAATAGTGATTGAAAGCGCTGGAAAAAAAAGAAAAAACGGGAATTTTTACGCAAAGATGGTTTTCAACAAAATCGATTTTGGTTTTTGGTATAACTACAACAAATGACCGTACTTATCTACATGCAATTTTCACTGGTTGTTTATATTAGCATTTTATATACACAAAAAATATTTATTTGTTTTGAACTGTTTACGGACATTTTCAGTTTCCAATTTTTTTTAGTTTTTTTTTCTATGAATGTTGGGTAAAAAAACTTGAAAATTTAATACAAAGGCTCTTAATTTATTGTTACAGTGAAATTTGTAAAATATATACAATATATACAATTTTTTTCTATAAGTATTTAAAGTTCGAATTTCGACAAAAAGCATAAGACTCAATGACTCAATTGTGTAAATTATTTTGAAATAAAAATTCCTAAAAATTTTTCTTTTTAAGTCTAAGATTTTCAAATGTAATTCAAGACTCCTTATAAGGGTATCTACCTTTATCAATAAAAAAAATTCTATAAGTAAGTCAAATTAAATTTTTATGAGCATTTGAAGTTCAAATTTTTACAACATTTGGATATTTACTCGACTTCTCATGTAGCGATTTTCTTATTTTGTTGTAATTCAAAAACCAATAACCATAGATTCTTGAAATGTATATCATATTTTTATTTTATCAATTCCTATACTTGATAAAATTTTCAAAATATTTTAACGTGTTTTGAGCTGTTTACGGGCAATTTAAAAATTGTTTTCTAAATATTTCGTAAGGTTATATTTCTTTTAGAACATGCATTTAAAAAACTAATTTTGCTTTTGGTAACTCAGTTGCGGTTATCATTGATTGCTTTGAAATCGGAATTGAAAAACCTAGTAATTTAAGAGCTAAAGCACAAACTTGGTCTTCTTATAAAAACAAAAATACTGTTAAGTATTTGGGTTGCTATTATACCTCAAGGGGTAGTATCATTTATATCTGATGGATTGGGTGGTATGGTAAGTGACAAACACATAACCGAAACTGTATGTTTTTGAAAAATGTATTGCTAGGGGATGTAGTACTT
>NW_021770231.1:0-257 GCF_005508785.2 Acyrthosiphon pisum | reverse complement strand
CCTGCGTAACCCGTATATATACAGGTGCCGGTTTAATGATCGGTCAGTTCGATACTAACATTCGGTCTTGTAAAAAGTCAAAAGCCACCATGCTACTTGAATTTGTTTTAAGGCAGAAGGGCAACCAACAAGTTGATCAATAAAGGTTTTGTGTATACCACGGACAAAATCAAAGAAGACAAACACATTTGGAAATGTGTTCATTATAATAGACACAAGTGTCTGGGGCGAGTATGGACAGCTGAAGACATTGTCAT
>NW_021770230.1:2987-4005 GCF_005508785.2 Acyrthosiphon pisum | reverse complement strand
GACAATAGCGAAGTGGACAAGGCGGGACATCTATCTACGTGAAGCACGAGGCGCAATGTTCAGATGCATAACGCGGCATTCTCTGTACAAGGCAGAAGGAAGCATTGCCGAACAGCTCAACAAGATCGACCTCTTCGATACCCGTCCGGCAAGGTGAGCTTCCTAATTGGGGCTGCAGAGCCGTTGGCCAACTGGAACCTTTGCCGGTGCACAGATGGTTCGGAGCGCGAGCGAGGTATAAGATTCACCGCGCTATAGATGGAGACAGCCGTGCAGGGGGATAAGCATGCGACGACAAAGGGACCTTGGTGGAAAACCCCAATGGAGAAGGCCGATGCTGGACATGGAAATAGATGAACAGCTGGCTGAGATGATCCTTACCAGGCAGGACAGGAGCGAAACACTGCAATACGAGGTCAATTTCAAAATAGTACACTTTTTTTAGATGTTACTGAGTGAATAGCATGGATTTGAGTTTACATGTCACAGCCGAGGCGTCGTGGATCAAGTAATGGTGGTAGATAATTAACTTTTGAGCCGCGAGTCGTGATGACCTGGGAGAGCTGACGGCAGAGACGAACTAGATGAGAATGACCAGAAATGACGACATTCGGGTCAGAATGCATGAAATCAACAACAAGGCTGTAAAATATGCATCGGGCGTTATTTACGTAGTGTGAATGGCAAACGCATAAACGGGATGGCGTGTCTCGGTATTTACTCAGGTTCGTCAGGCTGTTGGCAAATTAGGATTATGTATGTATACATTTATTAGATAGGGAATATACAAAGTAACGGGCTGTACCTGCATGCATAAGAATGGGAAATGCATTAGACGGCAAAGAAGAGGAGAAGGAAAGGAAATGACCGAAAGGCTTTAGGACAGGCTATTGGACAAGGCTCACCTGAGAAGGCATTGTCGCGAGCCCCTGTCATGTTACAGAGGTGACCCGAAACAGCTAAGATCGGCTGATTTAGTGAGCTGGGGCGGCCAGTTGCAGCGCGGTAGTGTAGCATA
>NW_021770230.1:0-1055 GCF_005508785.2 Acyrthosiphon pisum | reverse complement strand
TCGTGACTGTCAATTTCCTTGCATTGAAAAAATTTATCTCACAGTTAATTTAGTATCTGATAGTGAGCGACGACACCGCTTTTCGATGGACGTACAAAAGCAAAACTACATCTGCACGCCTTCAGGAGAAACATACAGAAGAAAATATCCGGCTGTAGATCGCATAGTCCCACGGCATCTGGAACATAGTCTCCAGCACTCTCTCCTTTTTACGTGTTTGCCGAACGCCATGTCTAGCTGATGTAGATCCTTGTCCAAGTCCGTCAACCCAATGACTACATGTCAACTGATTTCTGGGCCATCAGCCTCGCACTGCCTCTGATCCTTTGATCCTTTATGTGAAGACCACTTTTAGACATGATTCATACTATGTGCTGGTAGTAGTAAATGATATTCATAGCATGGTCACCTATGCGCGACCATGGTATTACATCAGCTAGCTGCATGCGACCGCAACACCGTTACACATGACAAGGGTCCAAAAAAGATATTATGTATTATTAGACATTTCAGTCATAAATGTATAAACAAACTGAAACAAAATGCGACAGCCTGACTATTACACCATCTGCATGAACCCAGTCTCGACAGTCGACATCTTGTCGCCCACAAATGACATCAGGGCCACAATGCAGAGTACCGGCCAATCCTCCATGAAGAACGAAAATATAAAGCTTATGACATCAATATAATAGGCAGAAGAGTACTGTTCCAGCGGGCGTCTAGTGCCATCGGGCTGCACAAATGCAACCCACCAAGCAAAGCGGAACGAGGCTTGCAGTAGAAACAGACTGCTACACACGAGAAAATACGTTGACGCCTACAGAATTAGTATTGGCCCTACAGAACTCTTCATCGGGCATCTGAATACTTACAGTCTTTTGAACAAGTCTGGTCTTGTGCGCAATCGTACAGGCATGCGTAAGACTCGCCCAGGCCAGGATGAAGAACAAAATGAAAGATGTATATCCAACTCCTCCAACAGCAGCTGCCGCTTTGCTTATCGATTTGCCGTTTACTGTATCATTCACAGCGCTGCATTGTACGGCAAAGAG
>NW_021770229.1:2716-2944 GCF_005508785.2 Acyrthosiphon pisum | reverse complement strand
AAAATAAATTTAATTATATTAAAAATCTAATCAACCCGTGACTGAAAAATAAAATCTAAGCAACTTATAAAATAATATTTTTTAAAATCTATTTAACCCACACTGAATAAAAATAATTTAATGACATGTCCCCAGAATAGTGCTCTTGATATACATGGTTTAAAAAATCTAAATAATTCATATCGGTATATCATTAAAAATTTTAAAGTCTTCGTGTAAATAATTCGT
>NW_021770229.1:0-2616 GCF_005508785.2 Acyrthosiphon pisum | reverse complement strand
GATTAAAGCTTGTATTTTAAAAATTAAAAATCCATTTAATGACGTGTATTTTAAAAATCTAATGATTGAATAATAAAATAATACTTGTACGTTAAAATCAGCGGGCCTTTTAAAAATCAATTCTGATAAATAAAATAAAACTAACCTGTATCCTCAAATTCGTCCATTGCGTTCATACATATAATATCGTCGTTGTCGGATACCGCATTCGATCCACCGGCCGGGACATCAGGTACAAATATTTGCGGCGCGATTTGAATATCTCTCTGCGGAGCGGCAAGAGGTGCGAACTGTATGACGCTTGGTTGTGCTGGTTGAGCGGTGATCGGCGCAGCGGGTATTGGTCTCAAATGAGCCGGAACGTTTACGAAACCTTAGGAAAAATAATATAAATTAATATTGTATAAGATAGAAATAAAACTTTATATTATTAATACATACCATGAATATTGTTCGTATGTTTGTTGAGCGCGGTTTTGTAGGAGAATGTCGAAGGACATATAGTGCACGGAAAACGTACACCCATATGCTTATTTTGATGCGTGATTAAACTGGTTTTACGCACGAACACCGACGGGCACTGATCGCAATTAAACATGTTGTAAATACTGTTGAGAAAGGACTGTGAAAACACTGAGAGAGCAAAAGCAAAGTGCGTGTAAAGGTATAAGTGTCTATAACAGACTGACTATGTCTTGGCAGACAACGGAGCAAGTGTCCAGAAATCTGAGCATTTCAAGCCGTGGGTTACCAAAATATTAATCGGGTATTTACTATGATAAATGTGTACATCACTAGTTATTACCAATTATTTTAGGAACCATAGTTTATCAGTAAAATGTCCAGAAATTCCTCTGTGCGTGTTGACAACCACAGATATATAAAGTAACTAGATAGCCGACTCAAGAACTCCTCAGTGAATGGTTGTGATTCCTATCCGCCATATTGCAAGAGTGCAAACAAAACTCAGCTGATATGATAAGAGTCGTGATAACGTACATAGTTTACGAAAAACGAAATAACAAATTCGAAAATCTTGTAAAGTTGTGACTATAACAATTTTTATAGTCACTTGTGAGCAAAACTATTATTTACTATAAATCATGATATAACAATGCTATAAATTATAATCATACGAAAATGGTCGTGTATTGCTGTGTTGATGGATGCTTTAATCGACGAGAGGCTGATAGCAAAATTCATTTTTTTTCGTAAGTAAATAGCACAA
This sequence comes from Acyrthosiphon pisum, assembly GCF_005508785.2. Taxonomy (NCBI): domain Eukaryota; kingdom Metazoa; phylum Arthropoda; class Insecta; order Hemiptera; family Aphididae; genus Acyrthosiphon; species Acyrthosiphon pisum. The sequence goes on along the minus strand of NW_021770229.1, from coordinate 1,388 downwards.
ATTTTATGTGAAATTGATTATTTCATTTTGTTTTATATTGTGACATTGCATTACATTATATTTACATTACATTACCATGGATTACATTCATGGATCACCCTACCTTATTTTAAGCTTATTAGCTTAATTTCCAAAATAAATTGTTGTTATTTGATAGATTTCCATTGAAGAATGAATTGCGAACAACAGAATGGATGAAAGCAATCAACCGCAAAGGTTTTAAACCATCAGCATCAAGTAGGATATGCAGTGATCATTTTACGTTAAATGATTTTAAAAATTCTCCAGGTGGAAGCTATCGCCTTTATTTGACAGACAAATCATGTCCTTCCATATTTCCTATGACATTTGATGAATCGCATAAGAAAAAAAATAAACCAACTTTTACAGAAGAATCTACATGTTCTCAAAATGTTGATTGTATCTTAGGTATAGAAGTATCTGAAAATGCTCCAGTACATGATAATGAAATTACTATTTCACGGGATAACTTGCTTATTACTCCATCAAAAATTCGAAGAACTTTATTTTATACTTCACCTAGATGTCGAAGAAAAAAAAAACCAGAGACTCCTACAAAATCTTTGTTACGAAAAAAAATTAAGTTCTTACAACTGAAAGCTAGACGCAACAAAATTAAAATTAACAGTCTAGAAGATTTGGTAAAGGATCTCCAGGAAAAACAATTGTTGGAGAAGGATAGTGTATCATTAATGTTGGATAAGTTTGAAGACTTACCTCAGGAAATATTAGCAAATATGATTAAAAATAAAAGTAGGAAAAAAACTGGTTGCCGGTATACTAAAACAATTAAAGAATTTGCTTTAACTTTGCATTTCTATTCTCCTAAAGCTTATGAATATGCTAGGTTTGTGCTTTATTGCTTTATTAATTTATACTTTTTTCTTGGGTATTGAATAATATTTTATTCTATTTATGCTTCTTAGAGATTTAACATGAGTAGTACAGATTAGCTGTAATTTAGAAACGGTTCGTTTCATTGCATTATTAGAGGCTTTGGTTATTGCTTTAACTATTAAATACTGCAGCTAAGCATAAAATTTGAAATATAATTCAATATAAGTTCAAAATACATTATTAATATAAACGGATTAATCATTTATGTATATATATATATTCATAACCTTAATTAAAAAATATCTCTTTATAGATCTGTACTAGCACTTCCACATTCAAAATCAATTAAAAATTGGACTTCCTCTGTTAATGGAGAACCAGGATTTCTCCATGAAGTTTTGAAAGCATTAGATACATTACATCCAGAAGACAAGCATTGCAATTTGACTTTCGATGCAATGTCTATAAGAAGACAGGTAATCTGGAATGATAAAGCTAATAAATTTGTTGGTTACTGTGATTTTGGCAAT
>NW_021770228.1:16061-17116 GCF_005508785.2 Acyrthosiphon pisum | reverse complement strand
ACATGTTGATCAAAGTATAATATTTAACTTTACTGATTATTTAACGCCTTTGTGTAAAAAAATAGCTACAAATAAAGAAAAGGAAAAATTTACCATTATGGCATATTGTTATGTTGAATATAATAGAAATGAAGGATTGTATTGTGGAACATCTGGGAACTCTACTATTAAAGAACATTACAATATGGAAAAAAATGGTGAAATACTTTATATAAATGACGATGAACTTTTGAAACTGTACAATAGTCCTATCAAGCTTAAATTGGCCAAATATAATGATGTCACTCAGTTGGCCAGCAAATATGTGCCAAATGAGTACCAGTGGTTTTATAATAATTTGATTGCAGAAGAAAAAAGCACAACAAGAAACAACGACTGTGATTCAGACTATACAGACTGATTAATTAATAGTATTATTTAAATAATTTTTAATATTGTTATTATATATATAGGTATTATAATAGTCAAGGGTACTAGACTAATGTACAATATAATATTGACCATTCATATTTTTTATTTTTCCTTACCATTGTTATTACGTTTTCTTTTATATATTTTTAGTATTTAATATTATTTATAAGAGTTAAATATTGCATTATAAGGAAAAAGTGACTTCTTATTTTTAATTAATTTTAACTAAATTAAATTTATTAATAAATAGTACTACTATTTATAATAGACTGTGATTCAATCTATACAGGCTGAATAATAAAATTAATAACTATATTAATAATTTTTAATATTGTTAATATATAAATATGTATATTATGAGCAAAAAGTCTTAACTATTATTTGTTTTTATTTCAGAATTTATTAAGTTGTACTATCATAGTCAAGGGTACTAGTCTATAATGTATAATATAAAATTAACCGTTAATATTTTTTTATTTTAAATAACCATTGTTATTATTTTTTTTCTTTTATACTTAAAAGAAATGTATTTTATAAATATGTTTTATCAAATGTATGATTTATATTAGTTATATTTTATGTTTTACTGTGAGGAATCAGTTATAAAGGATAAATGAATCTAAGTGAATTATTTTAACAAAAGT
>NW_021770228.1:0-15961 GCF_005508785.2 Acyrthosiphon pisum | reverse complement strand
GATGTTTAAGAAGTTGTTACTAAATTAAAAAAAGTGAAGCTATAACTGTTTTTTTATGTTTTACTGCTAAACTGTTTTCCATTATAGGTTGAAGAACATGATTATGTAAAATCACTATTCTTTCCTATAATCTATTATTATTTTTGAAAACATTTAAAATCTATTATTTTATGTTATTGTAAATAAAACAGATTAATATTTTAAAAAAAAATACCTATTTTATGATCAAAAAGTCATGCAAGTCCATGTCAATATAATGAACATCAACATTATTATACTATACGTTGTTAAAATCCGTACAAAGCATTATTCAATATTTAAATATTATTACTGTTGACCATCACTTATATTTATTATTACTTTTAAGACTTTATTTTTTTTTTTTTTTACTTAATAATAACTAAAATATTGAAAATACATTTATATTTTATGAGGAAAACCCGGGCAAGTCCATACCTTTCAAACTTCAAAAATATATATGCACTAGAAAAGAAATATATATTGAGACATGATAGTGTGAAAAAAAATTATGTGTACTACTCAATATCATTTTTTTTTATCAAAACACATTTTGTTTTCATTTTCTATTGGCTAAAACAATATATTTACTTCTCCTGAACATTTTTCAAAAGTGGACTTGCCTTGTTGTTGCAGTGAGCCCTTCAATTACCTAATTATAAATATGCAATATGTAACTTCATCAAATAAAAATGTTTATTACATTCTTAATCATAGGTAATTATGATACTAAAACTCTATTTATTTTTTAATAGTAGTATAAAATAGAGAGTTCAGACCGCCGAACCCCCGAACCCCCGAACCTTGCTGAACCGCCGAACCGCCGAACCTTGCTCGTCATCGCCGCCGCCCGATCGCATACGTGTGTGACGTATATTTACCCCACCCCGCCTCCTGGCCCGTCAGATTCATCACGTGACCGATATACCATAATTCTTGTATATACCATATTATTGTAAACTTTTTTTTCATTAAATAAATATTGAAAAAAAGATTGGAGGGATTCGAACCCTCAACCCCCGAGCTAAACCCCTAACGCCTTAACCCACTAGGCCACAGACCTGTTATACTCTTCTTATGATTCTTAACGTATATAGGCGAATGAAATACATAAAGTCTACATACCTACTTCGTGACCAAGACATGTTATCATATATCTGTTATCACTAACGTATCATAATATATTATAAAGACTATATTCTATCAACTTGGTGGACTAACGTTATGAGAAAAAATATTTTATCGACGCATATTTCCGCGCATGCGCATTTATTATCTAAATTTTTGCAAAAAATAAATATTGAAAAAAGGCCCTGGAGAGATTCAAACTCTCGATCTCCGTCTTACATTCTGGCGCTATAACCAACTAAGCTACAGAGTCGGTTTACTTTTAGTATGATTCTTAATGTATATAGCTGTAAGAATATTATTGTACACATCTCGATGTAATAACTTTATGTATCAAAGACTTATGCATCAACAAGGAGACTATACATGTACACCCCTTTGTATATTTTATACAGGCAACGACGTGTGTGTCCCGACATACCCTAGTTATTGTTAACAATGACATTCTTCAATAAGGGTTGTGACTATACCCCTTTGTATATTTTTAACGTTCTATAGCGAGACATGTGTTGTACATACCCTATCTATTGTTAACATTCTTCAACAAGGGTTGTGACTATACCCCTTTGTATATTTTGACCCTGAACATGTTCACCCCTTTGTATATTTTTAACCTTAAATTTCTGTCGCCATAACGTTCTAGAGCGAGACATGTGTTGGACATACCCTATCTATTGTTAACATTCTTTAACAACACTATACATGTATACCCCTTTGTATATTTTAAGCCTTGACCACTCGCACCTGTTACGGCAGATGTTGTCGTTGAGAAATTTACCCCTACCTAATAATGTTTCCCCCACCGAATAATGACTCAAATCATCAGACGCTTGACCCTGCAAGAGCGGACATTTATTCAGTGTGTTCAGAGTCTTATGCTATACTGCACGTACATTTTTATTTCTTGTGAGTGTTTTTATTTTTCAAGTCTTAATACATTTTCAGTGTTTATTTTTATAAGTTTTAACATGGCCGGTTCAATCGCAGATAATATTGCCTTATACAAGAAAAAATTCTTCGTATATGTACCTCCGACTACACCTTCAGATCTATTTGAATCTACTAGCATTACAATATATCGGTCTTGATCCTACTTCAGAAAAGTGTGAAGTCGTTATACGTATATTAACTCCATCTCGGTATGTATAACGTATAATACTTTAAAACGTTTATTTACACTGATTGGAAATATCCTATCGTTTATATTATCCACGCCTGTAACATATAAACGAACCGTATTTCACGAAATGGAAACAGAAAAAATATCTAGTATGGTTTACGGAGGAGAAAATGTTTTAGTAATTGAGTCAAAAAATCGAGAAGGATGTAGAGTACTTTTAAGTCGCTTGGAGCTTATTCGTCTTCAATATTTGGAAGGCACTATTTTTGAAATCATTCACCGGACGGGGTCATATACCCACTCATTGTTTGCCAAACAAGTTAGAGCGTATATAATGTACTTGGAAGAAAAATTCGGCAAGATGCAATCACCTCCAGTAACTGAAGAAGAGATAATAATGTTCATAAATAAGAATACTGACTACCAGATCGTTCAATCGGAGCCAATCTTAACCAGTCAAATTCAGTTATTAGCTGCTGCGCATGTAGCTGGTATTTTGATAGAACGAAAGGCTCGAAACGCTCCATCGGTAATTATAAAATATATTATTATGTTTTAAATATATTAATTTCAATTTTTATTTTAGTTATTTGACGGAGAACACGCTATGGATTCACCATGGTCTCCAAGTTATTCGCCATTACTAGTGATGGCCAAATTCCCGTGAATATAGTTTCGGGAATTTCCCCGGGAAAATTCCCGGGAATGTTCCCAACACCGGGAATTTCCCGGGAATATCATAAGTTTTTTAAATATTTATCATATGTTTCAGTTTTCAATTGAACTTATGGTTGTAAATGATCCAAATTACAGCTCTTTATTGATATTATGTCAGTTTAGATATTTATTCTTTATAAAAAAAGTTAGAAACTATAATTTAATTTTTTTAAATCTGTACAATGATCACAAAATAAATGATTTAATTTTCATTTACCTATATAATATGTTGAAAAAATAATAATATACATACTGAAATTAAATTACTGAATAACTTTTACTTGTAGATGTAATGAACAACATATATTTATATATAACTATAGGTACTTCAGTATCTTTATTAATAAAAAATAAAAGCAAAACTGTACTCTTAATTAATACTTTTATAATAATAATGTTATTATTTATGAACTTATGATAAAAAAAGGAAAACAATTAATAAAGTATCCAAATTAATTTTTTGTATTGAAATAAATTGTGAAAATAAACATAACTAAGTACTAAGTAACTTTTTATTTATACATGTAATGAATAAAATATAAATATAACTAGACATCAGTCTCTTTGTTTAAATCACTTTAAAATAATATTAAAACAGTACCCTTTATTAATACTTTTATAACTATAATGTTATAATTATAATCTAATATAATGCTTATCAATATTATATCAGTCAACAAAGCAGTTTAGCCAATTGATGTGAACAAAATATACTAGTTCTCCAATTCGATTTTTTCATTTTTTTTTTTTTCAATATTCCCCAAGAAAATTTCCCGAGAGGTCGGGGAATATTCCGGGAATATTCCCTGTTCCCGGGAACATTCGTTGGGGAATATTCCCAATGGCCCATTACCTACTCAACATACATTTAATCATGCGGAAGATAATTTTCTATATAAGGTAATTTATTGAATATTTTTTAAATTAAAAACAATATTAATTTTATATTATTTATTACAGCCGATAGATCATATTGATGGTCCAATGCCGCTTGATAGCCAACAACAGTCGTTCGATGAAAATGATGGGCCTGATTTTTTCAATTCAAACCATACACAGTCACAATTTACTACCCCCGAACCATCTGATCGAGCAACTTATGCTCTTCACCCCACGCCGCTACGTAAAGTAAAACGTAGACTATTCTAATAATTGATGTAAAATAATTAATTTATGTAAAAAATAAAAAAAAAGACGTGATATATAAAAAAAATTTTTTCATTTATTAATATTAAGGTTTACAATAAATATTAAGATTTACAATAAAATATTAAGGTTTACAATAAATATTTACAAGGTTCTTACTTCTCCGTTAAATGGATTATAAGTAATAATTTGGTCATGTAATATTAAACAATATGCGGAAGTGGAAGCTGGAAACGCCTCATAAGCTTCTAGTTCAATTCTGAGGTCCACTGTCGACATTTTCACGTTGTCGTTCTGTCGGCTCGTGTCAACAACTATGATTGGAGAGTGATTTTTGAATTCTGATCGGTTCAATAGAGGTGTTACATCGTCGTGACCGTAGTAAGATTTTTGGAACTCTGCATACGCGCGGTATAATGTCGCCATCTTATTCTTGTTAAAGTCACTTTGAAAATCTTCATATGGAAATACTTCGGAGTTTAAATAGACTTTCAAGTTTTTAATTTTACAATGATCGAAATATGACATTGCTTTACTTGTGCTATTTTTCCTATCAGTTTGAAATCCGATTATAACATATCGAGGTTTTTCTAACTTGTTGGATGTCTTTACTTTCCACGAATGTGAAGTGTTTTGAGGTAAAAATGGGTATTCACACAGTTCCCACGATCTGAACGTACATGTCAGAGGTTTTTGACTGTTGACTACTTTCAACAGTCGAATTTTTTCTCTATCGCTAACTCTCACTATAGGCATCCGCCACAATATTTTTGTTATGTTTATTTTAACGTCTTTTAGTTTAGGAGCGTCTACGACAGCTTCATTATTTTTATACTGTTTGATGGCATTCATATCAATCGAAACTCTATTTAATATGAGTTGCTGGTTACAGTTTATTAAAATGCGTTTATAATCTTCGCAAAAACCAAACAAATGTTTAAGATTAATACATCCGTTAAAATTACCGCTATCAATAAAATCTTTATTAACATTTTTAAAATCACTATCCCAGGCAGCGTTTTGGTGTGAGGAAATATTTGTTTTATTGTACGAACAATATCCTTTTAATGTGGTCGATATACCCGGATTGACGAGTTTCTGAATTTGATTTCCGTTTATTTCATATTTCATTTCAGAGAAAAGAAATGCCAGTCCGTTGTTTATAAATCTAATCTCGTCAGTTATTTCTGTAGGTTTGGTTATTGTTCCCTCGATGTAAATATAACTCTCGCACGGTAAAGTATAAGAGTCTGTGTTATGTAAAGCAATACGCACCTCAACATTATTAGAAAGAGCTGATGTTGAATACGGTAAAAAAGAATGATAATCAATTTGTGTTATTTTACAATCATCGATGTATCCAGCCGTGACGTCTAAATATGTGTCGTCCATATTAAATGACGTTAATCGAGCGTAGAAAAGCCAAATTATCAGGTGTTAGACTATGTTTAGTCTGTTTTCGTCTCGAATATTTTTTATTTTTCGGAGTTGTTACCTTGTTAGTGTTTTTAACACGACTAACGGGTTTTTCATATACAACCCTATTTATATTGTATAATTGAAGCCCCATCACGAGTCTTGAATTAATAATCGTATTGATACCGGTTCGCCTCGTAGATCGATCAACTCGCCGTCCTGATTTTTTAAAATTATACTTGCATGTGTTATATATGTAGAATTAACGGAGTAAAAAACCAAATCTGTTGGTACCTCTATTATTTTATAGCCTGGAGGAACATTCGGATAGAACTCGTGGATTGTATGGCACTGCTTTCCGTTGACGAATGAACCCATAACTAGATTTGAATCGATATATATACAGTTTGTTTTGGTAATATTGACCAACGTATCTGATTCGTGTTTGACATTAGCAGCATATTCACGATTTTTGAATCCCAACAACTGTCCTATACTATTAGTTATACGAAAATCTACAGTTTCACTACAAAACATTGTACATTTTAATGTATTATTATCTGCTCTCAACTCGAATAAAATATCTGTATTATGCAATACACGTTTTATAGCTGTGTCAATTTCATTCAACTCATAAGAGCCGGTAGGTATTACATAGCTATCGCTATTCATATTGTTATCATTACTGTATGTGAAGCATATTTTATTACACTTTTCGTTTACATTAGGAATAGAATTATTCGTTTGAAAACCTAACAGACAGATTTTTGCATTTTTACTGACTTCTATCGGTGGAAAAAATTCACATGACAATTCGCTCGAGTTACCGGTTAACGTTATAGTGTACATCAGTGGTGGCCAACTACGGCCCGCGGGCCAAATCCGGCCCGCCATCATTTAATATCTGGCCCGTGAAAGAAATATAATATTTTACATTTACGTAAAATTATATACCTATACCTAAAATTCTGATGACTTAAAAGTAAAAAAAAAAATTATGGCCCGCGGTAAAATTTTTTTTTTTTTATGGCCCGAGTTAAAAAAAGTTTGGCCACCACTGGTGTACATGATAAAAATTTTAAGCACAGATGACCACAGTTTGTTGTGTTATATTTCTGATGTCTCTCGTAGTTATATTCGATATTACAACCGTTGAAATATTTCTGTAATTCTAGCGGTGGCGTTAAATTTCCATAACTATCATAATATTTAACTTTTTTTCCGATTTTCTTATACGCTACCCAATGAGTACCTGTTCCGTTTTCGATATCTAAATTAACTACAGCTGACTCTTGATGTTTTGCTAGTCGAGGCAACTTGTCTCTAGCAAATACACCGATGAAATGAGGAATTTTCAACATGTCAGCGTATTTTATAATCTCATAATCGTACAACGCTCTACCGGGTAACGTAGAAATTAGTTTTTTGACCTGGATTTCTTAACTGAACCGCCCTTGTGTGGTGCTAGGTATAAACCTTTACCTTTTACGATTTTATAAGAACTACCCTTGTGAGGAGTAAGATATAATCCTTTGCCTAAATGAATAGGAGAGTTTTTTCCAAAATTTAATTCTTTCACGACTTTTACTATATTACCTACTCCACCGGTAAGCGCGCCTAATGCTGATAAACCAGCAAAAATAGGAATTAAGGGTAGAACACCACCTTTTTTCGGTATCGGTATAATTCTTGGTGTTTTAGTTTTTTTGTTTTTATTTTTATTTTTTTTAGTTTTTTTCGCAGCTGACAGACATGTTCTTACTAATTTTGTAATATTATTTTCGTTCATTTTATTTTTGATGGAATTTTTAGCAGCCAAAACCATTTGTTTAAATCCGCAACCAGCTCCAATCTTACGTTTGACCTTCATAGCTGTAGTAACTAGCCAAGACGCCGCTTTTTCCTTGATACCTGTGTTTTTAGATTTAAACACTTCCCAAGCTTGATTTTCTAATACTTTGTCTGCTCTATGCCGATCAGTTAGCGAATTACTTTCTTCGTATGCGATATCATGCGCTCTGGCCAACTCGTCAAGTCTGTTTATACCACGTTCTCCTCGTGCTAATCTTTGTTTCAATTTGGTTCCGGGACCGGCAAATCTATAAACAATTATTCATAACATTTAAAACGGATTTATTAGTCATAATATATTGTAGCGACTTACCTATAACCAGGTAAATGTAATTCCACGGGTAAATGATTTATAACAGAGTTAATAAGACCGGAGCCTTTATTGTTGTTTCGCTTACGAACGTGAGACATCGTGTGACGCTATCGCTAACATAGCACCTGTATTATTATAGTGAAAAATTAAAAAAAAAATGCGCTTTATCGAACAAGAGAAAAAACTCCGGATTTATAATATTGATTCTCCCGAGACAATTCAACAGAGACATGGAGAGCTTTTCCCAAATACGATAAGATCGTTGGTACTTGGCAGCTCGGGGTGTGGTAAGACCAATCTGATATATTTTCTACTAGTCGATGAAAATGGGTTACGATTTGAAAACGTTTACATATACTCCAAGACGCTGGAACAACCTAAATATAAATTATTAAAACGTATTATTGATGGAATAGACGGTTATGAACATTTTTACCTTTTTCGAGAATGATAAAGTAATTCCACCAGAGAAAGTTTTACCAAATTCAATTTTTATCTTGGACGATGTTATTGGTGAACACCAAAACGTAATAAGAGATTATTTTTCTCGAGGTCGCCACAATAAAATAGATATTTTTTATCTGGCCCAAAGTTATTCAAAAGTACCAAAACAGTTGATACGTGACAATGCGAATTTAATAGTATTGTTCAAACAAGATGAGACCAATTTAAGACATGTATACAATGAACACTGTTCGGGTGATATGTCATATATACAATTTAAACATTTTTGTGTAACATGTTGGAACCGTGAGAGGTTTACATTTGTTGTTATTTGTAAAGATAGTGAGCGTGATAACGGACGTTATCGTTTTGGGTTTGATACTTTTGTAGTTATATAAGATGAAACAACTAATAAATATTATCATTTAAATCGTAGTCATGACGGAAGCAACTACTGTGTTAGATGAGCTAGTTAAAGCTAAGGAAAGTATTAAACGTAAATATATCGCATTAAAAACCGGTTCTGATAATGTTCAACAATTAATGACACAGACATCAAAACCAATTATCGATCCTTTAACTAAAATATCGAATAAACCTCGATTGAACAAAGAAAATATTGACAATAAATCAAAAAACTCAATTTTGGACTACAATCAACAAGAAATTGAAAATTGGTTTCAGTCTACAGACTTGGATAAAATCTATGGTCCGAAAAAACTTCCAAACGGACATATTATTTTGGGTAAAAAAGAAGTAAAATTTATAGAAAACACTATACTTATTGACGGTACTGTTTACCCATCTACGTCGGGTCTTAATCAGTTATTATTTTTAAAAAATCCACTTATTTTTACTGATAGCGATTTAGAGGTATATAAATCTATATTAACTCAAACATCAGTACATTTATCTACAGTTGGAAATAAAATAAAAAAGGGTGGTACTAAATACTCAGCAATTATTAGTAAATTATTCCCCTCGGGTGGCGAGCTGTCCATGAAATTACAGAAAAATAACTTAGTGTATTGGGATAATCCAAACGAGTTGGTCGACCGATTACGTCTGCTACTCGCGTCAAAAGCAGCTGGCAATACAAGCGTTTCAAACGAAATAATTTCGATTTTCGACGAATTACACGAGGCCGGACTAATAAAGCGAATTCCCGATGTCTAAACGGGAAATCGCTAACGAACTTCACAAACCAGCAAGGAAAAATTTCACTAGGCGTCGAGTTAACGTCTATGGAAAAAATGATTTATGGCAAGCCGACTTGGTTGAAATGATACCATATTCAAAAGTAAATGGTGGTTACAAATACATCCTGGTTGTGATTGATTGTTTTACAACATTTTCTTGGGCGAAACCGTTAAAGTCTAAGACAGGTAAAGAAGTTACTAGTGCAATGTCTACAATATTACTTGATCGTTCACCGAAACTTTTACAACTCGATAACGGAAAAGAATTTTACAACACCACTTTTGACGCTTTGATGACCAAGTATGGTATACACAAATATTCAACTTTCAGTATTCTAAAGGCTAGTATCGCAGAAATGTTCAACCGAACTTTGAAGGGAAAAATGTATAAAGAATTTACTGCTAGAGGATCACACGAATGGGTTTCAATTTTACCAAAGTTACTTGACGAATACAATAATTCATACCATAGAAATATAGGAATGACACCAATACAAGCAGATTCCAACCCCGCTTCGGTGGTAATAAAACATCGTGAAATTAATACTGTAAAAATTAAGTTTAAAGTTAGCGATAACGTTCGTATCAGTACACAAAAGGGTGTGTTCACAAAAGGTTATTTACCAAACTGGTCTACGGAAATATTCGAGATTATCAAAATAAATAAAACATTACCCGTTACTTATCAGCTACAAGATTATATGGGTAAACCTATAGCTGGTTGTTTTTACTCTGAAGAAATATACAAGACCAATTTCCCAAACGAATATTTAATTGAAAAAATTATACGTAAAAAACAGAAACAAATGTACGTCAAGTGGTTAGGATTCGATAATACCCACAATAGTTGGATAAATACACGTGATTTCAAAAAATAGTGTCAGTCGTTTTATAACTATGAACGTGTTCGGTAGTTCTCAGGCTAGGGAAACTAAAAGAATTATATCAGATATTCAATCAAGTAACAAAACAATTGTAAACGATGTGAAACTTCAACAAAAAGAAATTGATACTCTGAAAAGTAATATTGTTAATCTACTTGATAAGATACAATTGCTTGAAAATAATATACAATCAAGTAATAAGTCTTTATTAAATTGTGAAAATCGTATGTCCCAGCTATTTAATGACTGTGCTGACAATAGTACAACGATCGCTATCCATGGACTTGACGTGGCCCAATTAAAAGCTGAAATAAATCGTATAACCGGAATATTTGATGAAAATTCATTGCCGAATCACGGAACATATATTTCAGAATTAAATTCACGTTTGATAATCCTGGAAGGCAAAAATAAAAAAATAGTTGGTTAGAGTCATGCGGTATTGAAAAATAATTTCAGTCGAGCTGTATACACCATCGTGTTTGGTAGTCCTATGTCAGTGTTATAAATATTTAAGTGTTATAAAATATTATATATATACATACATTTAATATACCTGAAATTATGTCGTCGGCCATCGCAGACATGCAATGCATTCTTGGAGCAAACAATAAATATTTTATTAAAGAATTATCTATAGTGGCCACTGAAACATGGGCGAATCAACACTGGATTTTTAAAAATTCTAAATCTAAGCAGGACAACAAGAGTCGAAAAACTAATAAGTGGTTGGAACATAACTATCATAAACTTACTATAGAATATGGTGATGTTGAGTATGAAGAACTAAGTAGAATATTGAACTCTTTAAAGTTCTCATGCATTTACGTCAAAGGTGAGCAGAAAAAACAGCTGCTTACAGAATTTATACCTCATGTCGCACTCATCAACATCGAAGATCTTGGATGTCCACGTTTGGATCAAATATGTGATGATGAAACTCTACCCTGCTGTATTTTTCATATGGAATTTAATCCAAAACAATGTACATTCTATAAAGTATTTACTATAAGGAAATGGCTTATAAATAATTCTTAAAAATATGATTGTATACATTTTATTTAATAAACATAATTATATTTTAACATTGTTTTTTTAATTTATATGTTAACATATTTATGATAGCATTTACAAGGTTTTTTAATTATACTAATATTGTCACCCATCTACCTGAAACATGATTATAAACATGAAAAAACTTAAATATCTAGCAATTATACATTATAAACATAAAAAAACTTAAATATCTACCAATTATACATTATAAACATAAAAAACTTAAATATCTAGCAATTATACATTATAAACATAAAAAAACTTAAACATCTAACAATTGCACAGTATAAACATGAAAAACTAAAAGTTTATACCCTAATCTAACTTAAAACTAATAAAACATACATATTATTTACAATAATTTCAATTGAATGTGTTGCATTTACAAAAGTATATACATTAATCTATCTCAAGTATAATTATATAACATGATAATATTTACAATATATAACAAGCTATATAAACGTTTAATATTTACAATAAAACTAATTAACAGAAAAAAAAAATATACAATATATAAAATCAGGTTATGTAATGTAGAAGACCTATCATTAATCCTTTCTCTTCCTCGTTCCAGTTCCCCCCATCTTCCTTAAGTTCTGGCCATATATCATCTTCCCTGTAAAATTAAGAGAAAATATTAGTAAAATAATTTAAATATATATGTTTGTAATAACTTACTCTATACTATAATGACCATGGGCTAGTGTATTTATTTTATCTTCTAGCACCACCCTCTTATCATCGTAGCTGTTGTATGTCAATTTCTTTGTTTTTATCGTCATCAGTTGGTGGTTAAACGACTTAATTGAAACATTATCTCTGTATAACTCTACTCCTTCTTCCCCAAACAAACACTTCCTATGATCTTCCAATGTCATGTGGATTTTAACCACATGAGACCTGATACCCTTCGCTTTAATTTTCTCTCCTCCTCCTACTCTGACTTCTGGTCCAGCATATACATTAAACGCATACGACTTGGCCCTCAACGCACAGAACTCAGTAATAATATTAGCATCCACTTCATCAGAAAAGTACCCTGGGGACTTCTTCCTATCTACAACATAACACGGATGGCCACTGGGCAGGTTGGCGGTGTCCATCCGGTCCAACAAGTTACTGTTAGCCGCCAAGTCTACATAAAAATCATCCGTCTGAATGTGATATACTAATGAATCTGGAAAAATAATGATATTAATATATTATATACATGAGATTAGTTTTAGTATATTTACCTGTGTCAGTATACATAAGAGTTAATCTAGGGCCATAGTGTTTCTTCATTACATTGTAATGATAGTCATACATCATTGTTTTTGATATGTCCAGTACTGCAAATCCTGAAAAATAATAAAATGTGTTAATAAATGTATGATAAAAGTGGTAAAAAGTATATTTACCAATATATATAGGTTTATCGAATTTAATAATTTTATTCTCCAAAGCGACAGCGTTCAGGTTTTCAGTATAATTTGTACAGTGTTTAAATGTGCTCTTGTTTATAAGTTTTTGCAACCTCCTCTCACATGACACCAACTCCATCTTCATCTCCTTCCTCTTCGATTGCATAGTCTTCCCTAGAAAATAAAATATCAGTAAAAATGTTTAATACATAGTATTTAGTGACTTACCAAATACAGCGTTATTCATAAGTTTAAAAAAATCTTTCTCAAAATCATTCCTAGCCCTCTTCCTCATCTCGGTATTTAACTCAATATATTTAGCTAACCAGTCTGACTGATCAAACTGAATAACCCTATGAACCTGTAAAAATAAGAAAAAATGTTAAAAATCTGTTTAAAATCATATACAATTTAAATATTTACTTTTTCTACTATTAATCCATTCTTAATCGCCTGCTGCAGGTTTCGATAATGTATAATATAATTCTCCTTTATCTCAAACGTGGCCATCAACTTCTTTACCTTTGAACCACGCGGCACACTATTTTGCGGCAGGAAGGGGAGGTCGTTGTGGATAGAATGTAATCTTGGGGGATATGACACATCAACCTCATACACTCGACCTATTGGTGATGTATCATCTAAATCATTTAACCCGTTTAATGTGGGTTCAACCCAGTTGAACCCACCGTACGGCATGTACTGGGACATTGCCCACCCATACAAGTTGTTACCTATAAAAATAAAAAATATTATTAAGTAAGAAAAAAAATTAACAAGTTTTGAAAAAAATATACTTACAGTCCTGATATATTATCCACGATTTCTCCTTCGTTTCGTCATACCCCGGAGTTTTTGTATTATTCGCCTTCGCGTACCTCTTACTCGCCTGCACTAGTCCTCCACGTATACCTATAAAAATAAATAAGATTATTATATATATATATTCATTTTTAAAAATAATATATTGACCATTTTCGAACATTAATAGCATGTCATAATCATGTAATAACTGGAGCTTTTGCCCCGTGAACTTAAGCAATGCATCGAAACTTAAGCCTGGGGCGGTGAAATAATGGGCGGCGTCCAGGTTATACGCCCTCATGCACACGTCGCGGAAGTTCTCAAAAACGTCCGCCAACAACAGCACATCGATTTTGAGGTACAGATCGCTGTACTCGCCCAACATCGTACAGCCAAAGTGGTCCCAGACCTACTTCGCGTGGTCAAACTCCTTCTCCTTAATACCGGTCTCCGTCAACGTACTAAAAAAATCCCTCTTACTCGGTAGTCTCCTGTCTTCCAGCCGCTCCCAACTATCTGTGTACTCGTACGGGTACACACCTTTAAGTGTCACGAGTGGCATATCTCCGGCGACAAAATTTTTGGCTGTCTCACGGAAGTTCTCATGTTCGGGTGTAACTACATTTTCGGCCAGGGACGACAGACTCGACGCCATAAACCTGAACGTGTCGATAAACCGAACAGTGAAGGTACTACTTATATATTTCGAGAAAGATATAAATTTCTCCTCACTGTTCGGTATAACGTTGATCGCCTGTGTATCATACCCAAGTTCAGTGATTATGAAGTGCGAGTCGTAGTTTGAGAGATTATGAAAAAATACGGGGACAAATTTAGGTTGTTGCAACTCTAAGTTACACCTGGAGCACAAGGTCTGCCTAAATTTGCCCGTGAGATGGTCATGATCCCTAACCTTATCGCCCCCGACTAATATGCATTTGCATAAGTTACACGCATTACACTCTTGATGTGTTTTTTCTTCACCCTCAGTCATGATTAAAGGAATGTTCGTCTTCATCAGACCTTCAATTTTCCGGGCCACATCAACAATCGACTCCATGAAATGTCTCGCCACGTCCGTCCTGTCTTCGCTGCCTCTGTAGATTACCGGACCCGCCGGTATCTCGTGTTGAACCAATAAATCCGCCGGCACGTCCTCGCTCGCCTTCACCAAAAACCCGTAGCTCATCGCTTCGTGTTTTTGAATAATCGTGGTACTATCCCCTCTCACCTCCTCCGCCTTCGCCAAGATCGCCTCGAAATCCGCGTAAATTACAAACGGGTGCCTAACCGTGTTTTTCCACGCCCTGAACTCAACACATTCACCCTCCTTCGGCATCTCCGGAAAAATTGGCTTGTGCGCCCCACAAATCAATTTATGTTGGTCCAGGGCCCCCTGTCCGCTCAACTTGAATTTCAAATTTTGATTGTCAAAGCTGGTGAAGCACCTTTTACAAAAAATGACACTCCCATTGTGTCTCGTTTTCTGCGTACGTATGAGCCGTGAAAAATTCGAAATGTAAACATAGTGCGAGTTGTCGCCGTCCGTTACCAACAACAGGTCGAAATGATCCTTTTTTTCTTCTTCGACCACACGTAACGGATACACTTCGTACGTTGGGTACTTACGGGGCACCTGGAATTTTTTGTCGAGCCCGTAGACATTTATGGAGACGTTATTATTATTTTTTTCAAATTTGGTGATGTCTGATAGTGGTGTCGGGAACGATATACCGTTAAAATTATAATTTTTCTCATGCTTTTTATAATTTTCTCCGACACAATATTTATATCTATCGGATAAATTTTCGGCCACACGCCTCGCCAAAATCGCCCACTTGAAGCACTCCTGATCCGTATTTTGCGGGTTGATGGTCCCCCGTTTTCTATCTATATATTCAGGTAGTTGAATATACGACGAGCCGCCCATCGGTGTATATTTATACACGGTCAACAATAGCCCATCGATCGACTCCAATGTAAATCCACTACCCCTCCCGATGTAGTCATCTTTCTCCTTCGTCAATTTCATATAAGCCCTCTCTACAATGGTTCTTATATCGCTGTCAGGGTAAATTTCAACTGCCGAGGTCTTGAACGCCCGGTTCTCCGATGAATTGGGGACGTTGGGCCGGTTGTATGTCGCCTCGAGCTTCAAATTAAATTTTATTGCGTGTTTTTCTACGTGTTTTTTTAATAAATTTACTAGTTCAGGCATAAGTGGATGGAGAAAGTCTGAATAAATCATAGTATTAACCAGATTTGTAGTATAGTACCACACGATTTTACGGCTTGCAGACGACAAAATTTCTACGAACCCTGGTGATTTGACAAGATTCAACCTAACTTTTTTAGCGTTAGCAGCTGAGATGGTGTTTGCAGCGGAAACACGTTTGCCATTTACGGTTACGGTGTAAGAATCTTTAAAAATAAAAAAAACCTAATATTAATAACTAATG
>NW_021770227.1:915-1038 GCF_005508785.2 Acyrthosiphon pisum | reverse complement strand
AAAAGGTGAGGATTAAGTGGTTAGGTGGACCAGAAAATAGGTACCCACCTTATAACCTCCACTGTAATTGGGTAAGGAGAAACAGCCATGAGCTATTTCTTCCAAACCAGATTACATTGGAGG
>NW_021770227.1:0-815 GCF_005508785.2 Acyrthosiphon pisum | reverse complement strand
CTTTATGGCGGGTATTAATCGACCGTGATAGTCCCAAATTTCCCAATTAAACCATCATATCCCGCCTCCTAAACAGCCTAGGCGGCAAAAGATACCACCAAATGTAAGTTTTATAGTTTCAGTTAAATATTGTATTGACAATTTCAAAATAAGCTATAATTTAATATTTTTATTTTTTCCAGCTTATCCTGCAACAGCAACAAGAAGCAAACATGGCCGTCCCTGGTCCATCAACTGCCCTCCTCCCCTCCCCTCAATCTTCCAACCTTCCTTCTCCTTTAGATTTTCCCGTCTTTGTTCCCTCTGACCTCCCTTCCTGCACATCCCACAACTCCCCCTCTTCTGACAATTCCTCTACTGTCCCGTGCCCATCCACCAGTGCTCACTTGGTTCACACATTCACACCTCTTGGTTTTAAACCAGGGGATCCTGTGAATGTGGTGACCAGGTGTAAACCGTATTTGGCAGCTGTGGTTATCAAACTTGACGATGATAATGTGCACTATTTTCATCCTGCTCTCAAGGTGAAAAAAGAGCGCATTATCAACGTCAAGTTTGTAAAACCTTTCCAGCCCCAAATACAGGAGGATGGTTCCATTTTATTGTTGAAAGTTAGAAGAAAAGAAAAGGATTGCTGCTGATAAGGTACTTGTCAAGTACTATGAATTAGGTCTTGATATGTTATTAATAATTCACGCGGGATCCTTCTATCACGCGCGTCAATCACGTCGCGGTTGCCAGAAGATCAACATCTGCGTGACAAAACGACTCATACATATGCATTTATTATACTAACTATTATAATTTTAAATTCA
>NW_021770226.1:10840-11568 GCF_005508785.2 Acyrthosiphon pisum | reverse complement strand
GATTATAACATGTTACTTTTCTTTGAGAAATCAATTAGGGGTGGTATATGTCAATCAACCAAAAGATATGTTAAGGCAAACATACCAAATATTGAAGGATTGGACTATAATTCGAATGAACCGACCACATGGATTACATACCTCGACTGTGTGAATTTATATGGGAAGTCGATGTTGACAGAATTACCTTTTAAAGATTTTGAATGGGTTGACGATCTCAACATAGATGTAACTAAAATTGCTGATGATTCTGAAGTTGGATATATATTAGAAGTTGATATTGAGTATCCTAAACATCTACATAAAAATCATAACGATTTCCCGTTTTTACCTTTTAACGAATGTCCACCAAATTCAAAAGTTGAGAAATTGTTAACTACTTTATCATCGAAAAAAAACTATATTGTACATTATAAAAATTTAAAACAAGCGATTTTTCACTGTCTTAAAGTAGTAAAAATTCATCTATCCGTTTTTTTCAAAGTAAATGGATGGCATCATACATAAAATTATGTACATATATGA
The DNA here is from genome assembly GCF_005508785.2 of Acyrthosiphon pisum. Classification (NCBI taxonomy): domain Eukaryota; kingdom Metazoa; phylum Arthropoda; class Insecta; order Hemiptera; family Aphididae; genus Acyrthosiphon; species Acyrthosiphon pisum. Next base: position 11,043 of record NW_021770226.1, on the reverse strand, counting down.
GAGTACAAACTAAAAACGAGTTTGAGAAGGATTTCTGGAAGTTGTTAATTAATAGCGTTTTTGGTAAATGTATGGAGAATGTTCGAGCGAGAACTTCTATAAAACTGGTTTCTTCAGAACAAAAAGCAACGAAATTAATGGCAAAAACTAGTTTTAAAGACAGAACTATATACTCTAAGAAACTTATGGCCATTCATCAGCAT
>NW_021770226.1:7017-8225 GCF_005508785.2 Acyrthosiphon pisum | reverse complement strand
CAGCAACGAACGTTGTGTGAGAGGCCGCCCAGGTCGTCCAGGTCGCCGTCGGTGCTAACTACAACTCAACTGCTCAAAACTTCAGTAGCTTTAAGCTAATTTTAAGTACTGTCCCTGTTTATTGTGAGCTCTGTGGTCATTGCACCAGATCGAATCGACCACAGAGACCCCCCTCCCCATAACTAGCCTGCATCATCCTAATTCCTGTGGTAGGGATCTCTATTCCACCCTGTCGTCGTCGTCGTGCGTAGATTTGCCTACTTCGCACACTTTCAGGCGAGGGCACCTAGAGTTGCCTACCCACTCAAATAGTCGGCGTTAGTGGTGGCAGTGGCCAAAACAATTATATTCAGTTCTCGGGCTCTCACCGAGTGGTCCTTCGGGTTCCCCCTGTTCAGGGCGCAAACAGATATAACTTCACAGTACGAAACGGATTCTAAAATTACAAAAATTGAATATCATTCATACGCACCGTATACAACATCATTTAATAATAATGATGAAATACGTATATCGATCCAGCAAACGGATGTCTATCCATATCTACACGAAAGCTTTATTTTTTTGGAAGGAATAATTACTGATGCTACCAAAGTGAAACTATCTAATAACGGTTACTCTTACCTTTTTGAGCAAATACGGTTGGAAATCAATGGGGTAGAAGTAGACAGCACACGTGTTCTTGGAATCACTAGCTCGTTGAAAGGATACTTATCCGGTACACCAGACAACTATAATTGTTATGAAAATTCTGGCTGGAATTTTAGAAACGCAACGCAATCAGAAAATGATAAAGGTGAATTTACCACTTGTATTCCATTAAAATATTGGTTAGGTTTGTTTGAAGACTATAAAAGAATATTAGTGAATTCTAGATTGGAATTAATATTAACTCGAAGTCATAACGATTTAAATGCTTTAACTTTAAAATCTGGTGTAACTGCTTCTGAGGGTAAAATCATTTTAAACAAAATAGTCTGGAAGGTTCCACATATCACTGTTGACGATGAAGAAAGGTTGAAATTATTGAAACTTATAGAAAAAGAAAAAAGTTTGTTTATTCCTTTTAGATCTTTTGAAACTTTTGAATATCCTGAACTCGGAACCACTAAAAAAGTTGTATGGAATTTGAAAACTGCTTCAAAATTAGAAAAACCACGATTTATCATAATTGGTTTACAAAAAGGACGTAAAAATTTGTTAGCGAA
>NW_021770226.1:0-6179 GCF_005508785.2 Acyrthosiphon pisum | reverse complement strand
AAATTTTTTTGCGGAAACTATTACTTTTGGAAGTTTAAGCCATCCAAAGTTTGCTATTTTACGTTTATACGCATGTGAGAAACAATACTTTAATTATTTTTTCCTTGGTCTTTTTTTCCGGGATTCCAAGCTTATTGTACATTCAATGATTTATTAATAAAGCAGTATTTATATAATTAATAAGTTATTTTTATTTTGGTACCCACAAGTTGAATTTTTAGAAATTTAAATTTAATATAGAATTATTTTAGGGTGGTGTGGGGGGCGTAGGCCCCCGCGACTCTGTTCAAATTTAATAGGTGGATCGTGTGTGCTGCAACTAACATTTTCTTGTCTCATTGTCGAAAAAGTTCGCGCCGCCACTGTGTGACTGCTTACTGTTTATTAATTCATGATCGTATTGTAGAATATGTACCTTTTACTAGAGAAGTAAGAAAACTTGTGTAAATATGATTAAGAATTACTTTATAACAATAAAAAAAATATTATTTAATAATTTGTGTTTTTACTTGAAATAATTTTTTCAGTTTTAAGATTTCCTAAAAAAAAAATTGATTGCGTTAAATATTTTTACGAGGTAGAATTTTGTAGACAATCAGTGTGAAATGTGTTACACGGTAAAATAAAAGACTCCAAGGGGGACATTCCCGCTTGAAAAAAAAAATTACCGTGGAAAAGCTGGCTGTGAACATACAAATATATACTACTAAAATCGTTACGTAAGAAATCGAGTGAATACCAAATGTTGTAAAAATATGAATTTCAAACGCTTATAAAAATTTACTTTGAGTTTCTTATAGACATTTTTTTTTTGATAAAGGTAGATTAACCTATAAGGAATCTTGTATAACATTTTAAAATCTTAGTTCTAGAAAGAAAAATTTTTACGAATTATTAACTCAAAATAATTTGCTAATTTTCGTGATTTTTACATATTTTGTCAATTTTTGAACTTTAAATGCTAATAAAAAAAAACTGTGAATAGGATTTTTAATATTTTTCAAATCTCATTGTAACAATATAGGAGCCTAGTATTAAATTTACAAGTATTTTTACTCAACAAATAAAGTTTTATTGATATTCATAGAAAAAAAAACTAATTAAATTGGAAATTGAAATTGTACGTAAACAGCTCAAAACAAACCAAAATATTTTGAAAATTTTATCATGTATAGAAAATGGAAATATAAACAACCAGTGAAAATTTCATATATCTACAGTCATTCGTTTTAAAGTTACACCAAAAACCAAAATCAATTTTCTCGAAAACAGATTTTGCGTAAAAATTCCCGTTTTTCCTTAATTTTTCTTTTGTTTTTCACGGCGCTTTTAAAAACTATTGGAAAAATTTTACATTTGACCCCCCCAAAGTCCCAACTAGATTCACTTTCCTATCAGAAAAGGTACTGTTTAAGAAAATCCAAGCACTTTTACTGTCCTAAAAGGTGGGTGATGACAGACACAAAAAAAAAATAAAAAAAGGTGGGTAAGTGGATTTCGCTCTGCTGTATAATAGGTAGTAGGTTACAAGTGGGTCACTGTATAATGGATGGTATTAAATTTGAATTCAATGATATAATATCATTGTATAAGAAAAACAATTCTGAGCGGAGACGGTATGTCAGTCTAGGTATAAGACATAATATTATATTATAGTCTATAGTATTTAAAAAAAATTGACCTATAATAGGTACCTATAATAAATTCCAAATTAATCATATCATAATATCTATTAGGTACTTAAAACGCGTTATACACCGACAAAAACCCGTGGTACCGTGTATTATATATAATAGTATACTTTAGAAGTTTCAAGTACCCACGAATAATATTATACAATAACAACAAAATAACTAAAATAGTTATCCTAGGTTTTTAATATGTAATTTCGTCCAAATTTGTACTTAAAATGACTATAAAAATAAACTGTGCTTATGTATTTCTTAGAATTGTTGCTAACAAACTTAACAAACTTAACAAACTTAAATATTTACGTGAAATCTTGTTTTAAATTTTCAATCCTTAGATATAAAAGTTGAACATTTTATAAATTTTTAACTACAAAATAATTATTCAATTTTAAATTTGATAAATGTTGTCAAAATTTCAACTTCAAAAGCTTATAAAAAAAAATTTTGCCTATGTATTTTTAATATTTTTCAACTGCTATTGTAACAATGTATCAAGAGCCTTGTATTAATTTTTTACACTTTTTGGCCCAATAGATAAAACCTTATTGATATTTATAGAAAAAAAAACTAAAAAAATTGAAAACTTACAATGTCCGTAAACAGCTCAAAAAGAGTCAAATTATTTTCAAAATTTTATCGTACATATAAAATGCTAATATCAACATTCAGTGAAGTTTTCAAGTTTCTACAGTCATTCGTTTTTGAATTACAACAAAATAAGGAAATCGCTACATGAGAAATCGAGTGAATATCCAATGTTGTAAGAATTTGAATTTCAAACGATCATAAAAATTTAAACTTTTTTATAGATATTTTTTGTTTGATAAAGGTAGATAATCTTATAAGGAATCTTGTATTACATTTTCATATCTTAGATTTAAAAAGAAAAATTTTTATGAATTTCTAACTCGAAATAATTTTCAAATTGTCGTGATTTTTCCATATTTTGTCATTTTTTGAACTTTAAATGCTTATAAAAAAAAACCGTGATTAACGATTTTTAATATTTTTCATCTTCCTTTGAAGCAATATACTAGGAGCCTTCTATTAAATTTTCAAGCTTTTTTATCCAACAAATAAAATGTTATTGATATTTTTAGAAAAAAAACTAAAAAAAAATGGAAAATGAAAATGTCCGTAAAGAGCTCAAAATAAATCAAAATATTTTGAAAATGTTATGGTGTATAGAAAATGCTAATATAAACATTCAGTCAACATTTCATGTATCTACGGTCATTTTTTTTAAAATTGAAAACCAAATTCAATTTTGTGAAAAATCGATTTTGCATAAAAATTCCCGTTTTTCCTTAATTTTTCTTTTGTTTTTCCCGGCGCTTTTGAAAACTACTGTGAAATTTACATTTTGTCCTCCCCAATGCACCAACGATAATCACTTTCTGATCGAACAAGATACTGAAGTTGAAAATCGTAGCATTATTTCGACTACTTATCGTGTACACAGACACAAAAAAAAAAAAAATTTAAAAAAAAAAAACACATCATTGTAAAATCAATACATTCATCATTAAAGTCAGAATCTAAAAAACAATAAAGATGCGCGGGAGCACAACGGCGTACGTTGAGATCGACAAAAGTACATATTACGGATCGCGACAATAAAAAGCGAGCGAAGGACGATGCGACTGACGCGTGCAAGAGCGGTTGCAAAAAAGACCGAGCTGCGAGCGCCGCAGCAGCTACGTGCCGGCGGTGCGACTGTCCGGCGGCACGGAGAGGGGGAAACGCAACTCCCGCAAGGAACATATAATATTATATAAAACAAATCACAGCTGACTCTCGGACGGGAACGTGACAATGTTCCCGCCGAGAGAGTGGTGATACCGCGCAGTATCGTCACAGTCGAACCGAAGTGGTCCTAACCTATCACAGTTCCTTATCATCAGACCTCCTTATCACACACCAACCGGCTCAAGACCGACGACCAGACCAAAAGACCACTGCAGCTTCCGACATGGGTTAACACTCCTCGGCCCTCGCCAACTCTGGGTGTTTGGGAGTCTCCCCCAGCGATGCTCAGAGACCTAGTAGTTATATAAATCATAACTGATTTTATATGTAATTGTATGTATTATATAAGATTTATAATTTATTGTCATAGCCAGGATAATATTATGTACCTACTATTAAAATATGTATTCCGATGAAGGAACTCAAGACTCCATCCGTGCAAATGTTTAAATACTTAAATTGAATTATACTTCATTAATCACCACATTTTAATATAGAGTTGCACTCTATATAAATGTATAATATTATACATTACACATCATACACAATTGTAATTTGTAATAGTTGTACTATATCTTGTTGTAGTCAATAAATTATTTTTTTTTTTAAATATATTTAAATTCAAACAAAAATAATTGTATGAAATAATTAAATTAACTTATCCTAATCAAATAAATACACAATATATGGAAACTTCTACCAAATATATTAGGTGTTTTGACACACTAAGTGGTCATGTTTTTTGCGTTTGCCTGTGATAAATTCCTCTTTGTAGTTCGTACTGTGATGTCAATGCTGAGTTCAGGGGACAAATATGTTCAAAATGTGTCAACAGTAGGTACTAGTGAACTTGTAAATACAAAGCATACAATTTATTATTTATAATCCCTGTTTATTTAAATATTCAAATTTTAAAGCAATTATAATAGTTAATAACAAAAAACCAATATAATTTTTTACATTGTTGAAAAATATAATTAGGTAGTTGCCACTACAAACATTCAATTTAAATATTTATTAAAAAATGATAATGTTATATAGTGTAAATAAAACGCCAAACATCATAATTGTCTTTTGAAGGTTTTAGTGACAAATAAGGTATACATATTAAAATCCAGATTAATAATATTTAATAAATAATGATATACTGTGGTCGCCGCTTATTGGACTCACGGTTAATTGACTCATTCGCATATAAGAATCAAAACGGCTGGTCCCGATTCACACATATACTAAACACACAGCAAAAAACTCGTCTATTCGACTCACACACCGGTTAATAGGGTCATTTGAAAATTAGATAAATAAATAAAATATGGACATACATTGAACAAACGTGTTATAAATAAGTCGGTACCTTTCATCGCGGAGATAAAATAAATTACTTATTCACGATAAACCAAGCAGTCGTCAATGTCAATTAGTACGACAGGTAGTGTATGAATAGACGTCGTCGTGTTCAGTGTGTTGTCTGCGTTTATATTCTGTGTAAACATTTTTATTTTTCGTGTTATAATGAACAAACGACGTGATTTGAGTGTGGAAGAAAAATTAGATGTTCATTAAAAATATGACAAGCTTCCGAAAATGAGCCTGCGACAAGCGGCATGTAAGTTAAACGTGTCTCAAAGTTTACTAGGTAGGATGCTGAAAAGTCGACAGGAAATCGAAAATGCATCATTAGAAAATGTGAATTCAAACAGTAAAAGAAAAAGGGTCGGTAAAGAAGAAGTTGAAGAAGCTTTGAAACAATGGTTCACATAAGTCAGAGAAAAAGATGCCCGAGTTACAGGACCACTGTTGCGCCAAAAAGCTGAAGATCTCACGAAAAAAATGGGTAAAGAAGATTTTGTGGCAACAGAAGGTTGGTTTCACCGATGGAAGAAACGCGAAAACATTTCATTCGTTAAGCCACATGGAGAACAGGGAAAAGCAGACCAAGTAGCTGCACGGTCGTGGATTAATTCAGAATGGCTATCTCTTATCGCCAAATATCCTCCGTCTTGTGAGTTCAATTCGGATAAAACGGGACTTTATTTCAGGGCATTACCTGAGCACACTTATGCATTTAAAAATGAAAAAACTAGAGGAACTAAAACTAATAAAGAACGTCCAACCATATTATGTTGTGCAAGTATGGATGGTGAAAAAAAAACCGTTTGCGATTGGTAAAAGTAAAAATCCCCGGGGTTTTAAGGGTGTTAAGAATCTACCGGTAGACTATACTGCAAACAGTAATGCATGGATGACAAAAGAAATTTTCACCGAATGGCTGACCAAGTGGGACAATGAACTTCTTCATGGCATTTTATTGCTAGTCGATAACTGCACGGCTCATGTGGTTACAGTGAAATTCAAACATATTAACCTCGTATTTTTACCCTCTAAACCTACATCAATCATATAATCGTTTGATCAAGGGATTATACGCACTTTTAAAGCTTATTACAGAACAGGCATGAGAAAGTTTTTAAGTCTTTAAGTTAAGCATTATTAAAATTTTTTTGAGTCATTCGCCTTATTGACTCATTCGGTTAATCAACTCAGATTGAGTCCAATAAGCGGCGACTACTGTATTAATTTAAGTATAACACAATATTTGAGTATAGGCCCAGTATAAATATTGTACAGTAAAGACTAAATAGTTGACTGCGTGATTCGGAATACCATCTGAATAACCACTGTTATTCATAATTCTATAATTGTTGTATCACTTTTTTTTCCAGACCTTATTCGATC
>NW_021770225.1:9512-9661 GCF_005508785.2 Acyrthosiphon pisum | reverse complement strand
CATAGGAGGTTTGTTCCCGTCAACGACGAATTTAATTAATTGTCAATTTGTAATTTAAAATTATTAATTTTACTAAAAACATTTATAATTACAACTCACATAGTATATTATTTACAACTTAATGAAATATATTAATATTTAATATACAT
>NW_021770225.1:8416-9462 GCF_005508785.2 Acyrthosiphon pisum | reverse complement strand
TTATGTTATTAATCATATTTTGTAGAAGACACAAACTACATTAGAATTAAGTATTAAGTTGTTGTTTGTTCATGTGCGTTGTTAAGTTGTTCACGTACACTTAATATAATGTATATAATGTTAATTTTTACGCAACACCAATATTTTAAAAAATCGATTTTATTTTTTTTAGTGTTGTGATGCATGGAAATTTCACTGAATTTTTATTTTATAATTTCTATAAATATCAATAAAAATGTATTTGTTTGGCCAAAAAAGCGTGAAAATGTAATACTAATTTTTTCATACTGCGCCCAAACGAATAATCCCCGTGTTTTGTATATAATGGTATTAAATCATTGAATTCAAATCTAATACCATCCATTACAGTGACCCACACTGTACAGCAGAGCGAAATCCACTTACCCGATTTTTAGATTCTGAGCGGAGCGAGGAAGCTATTGTTTTGACAATGGTGTTTATTTATTTATTTATTTATTTTTTTTTTTATATCCTGTATACAAAATTTCTTCCAGAAGGAGTGTTTCGATTTCAACATATAGTACCTTATCTTTTAACAAATTGGATCAAGATGGTACTTTAGAAAGGTCATTTTTCGATTTTCTCAATAGTTATTTAATGCCACGGGAAAAACCACTAGAAAATTACGAAAAAGCGCTAAAAATGGGATTTTAATTTCTAACGCTTTGTTTATCACCATAGAAACGAATAAAAAATTATAATATTTTAATATTAATTCAACTTACATGATAAAATAAATAATAACAAAATATAAAATATCTAGACTGACAAACCGTCTCCGCTCAGAATCGTTTTTCTTATACAATGATATTATATCATTGAATTCAAGTCTAACACAATCCATTATACAATGACCCACTTGTAATCTACTGTACAGCAGAGCGACATCCACTTACCTGCTTTTTTTTAACTTAAACTTTGTAAAATGTAAATAAAAATATATTAAATATCTTCTTTTACTTAATTTATTATTAATTATACAAAAATTAAACAAACAATTAAACGAAAATAATTTCACAAACTAA
>NW_021770225.1:0-8366 GCF_005508785.2 Acyrthosiphon pisum | reverse complement strand
TCCGACCCCCCCCTTGGCTTATGTCATAGTTTTATTTTTATTTTTAAAAGTTTCCGTAAAATGTTCATCGAAATTTATTGATTAGTTTGATTATTACTTATTAGTTATTAGATTAGATTTGGACATTAGGTATTTTATTGATAACACGTCGAATCCGATAATAATTAATCGACATACATTGTAAATATAAATTTAAAAAAGGTGGGCAAGTGGATGTCGCTATGCTTTACAGTAGGTTACAAGTGGGCCACTGTATAATGGATGGTATTAAATTTGAATTCAATGATTAAATATCATTGTATAAGAAAAACGATTCCGAGCGGAGACGGTGTGTCGGTCAAGGTATTATATCTATGGTATTAAAAAAAAATTGACCTATAATATACACAGGAATATCACAATATCCATTAGGTAGGTACTTATAACGCGTTATACATCAACAACAAACCGTGATACTATCATAGATATATAATAGTATACTTTAAAAGTTTCAAGTACCCACGAGTAATATTATACAATCACAACAAAATAACTAAAATAGTTATTCTAGGTTTTTTAACATGTGATTTCGTCCAAATTCGAACTTAAAAGGACTATAAAAATAAACTGTGCTTATGTATTTTTTAGATTTTTCGGTTTCAGAATTAACTACTTACCTACGTGGAATCTTGTTTTAAATTTTCAATTCTTAGGTATAAAAGTTGAGCATTTTATGAATTTTTAACTACAAAATAATTATTCAATTTTCAATTTGATACATTTTGTCAAAATTCGATCATTAAATGCTTATAAAAAAAAATTGTGCATATGTATTTTGAATATATTTCAACTGTTATTGTAACAATAGGTATATCAGAAACCCTGCATTCAATTTTAACGTTTAGGAATTTCAAATGCTCATAAAAATTTAATTTAACTTGTAGACATTTTTTTTTTTTTTAAAGATAGACAAACTTATGAGGAATCTTGTATTACATTTTCAAATCTTAGATTTAAAAAGAAAATTTTTCATGAATTTCTAACTCAAAATAATTTGCAAATTTTCGTCATTTTTACGAATTTTGTCAATAGGTATTTGAACTTTAGATGCTTATAAAAAAAAATTGTGACTATAGACTTTTAATTTTTTTCATCTGCCATTGAAACAATATACTAGGAGCCTTCTATTAAATTTTCAAGCTTTTTTAACCAACAAATAAAATTTTATTGATATTTATAGAAAAAAAACTAATAAAAATGGAAACTGAAAATGTCCGTAAAGAGCTCAAAATAAGTCAAAATATTTTCAAAATTGTATGGTGTATAGAAAATGAAAATATTAACATTCAGTCAAAATTTCATGTGCCTACGGTAATTTGTTTAAGAGTTGCACCAAAAACCAAAATCAATTTTCTCTAAACAGATTTTGTGTAAAAATTCCCGTTTTTCCTTAATTTTTCTTTTGTTTTTCACGGCGCTTTTGAAAACTACTGGGAAATTTTTACTTTTGACGCCCCAAAGTACCAACTAGATTCACTTTCCTATTAGAAAAGAAACTGTTGGAGAAAATCCAAGCACTTTTACTTTCTTAAAAGGTGATGACAGACACAAAAAAAAATTTTAAAAAAAACACATCATTGTAAAATTAATACATTTATCTTTCCACTCAGAATCTAAAATGTAAATAATATAATTGTCTGTTTTTTTTTATTGGTCTTAAACTCGGCAAATTGTGTTTATTAAGAAATGAAATGTATGTATATACTCAGGAAAAGGACAGCAAAACAGTAGTTAAATACATTTTTTTGGACCCTCCCCCCCCTTGAATAAATCCTGGTTGCGCCACTGCACTAAAACACATGCATTATATTTTAAACGAGAAATTTAATATTTTTACTGACTTGCCTATCCAAAAATACTTTGTGCCAATTCATCTGCAACTACTTTGGAAATACATTTTTTATACGAAGTATCGTATAAAAAATTGCCTTCTTCGAGACGAATCCCCATGGTCTTCAATGGATATATGTTTATACAGATCCAATAGTCCATTAGCATATACTTTTTCGTCATCTAACCATAAATCAATTGTGATTACTTTTTCACTCATAATAGATGTCTGGCGTAAGTAGACTATATATGCATTTTATATTTTTAAACAAGAAATTTAATAATTTTAGTCTGGAAAATCATTACATTTATAATTTAAAATAAAATTAAAATAGCTACATACCTTGGACGCTAGGTGGCTTTCGACGATAGCTATTTTATCGAATCAGCATCCCGGTTTCCCTTTGTCCACTTTGACCATGTGATTGTACATGTCCAATAGACTTTTTGAATATCCCCTCACGTAGTCACACGCCACAATAATTTTCACGAACTTGTCGTCTGTAACCAAAATCTTGTCTAACAAAATCATACCAGAAGGATAACCGTAAACAAAATAACGGACAGCTTGTTTATCTTTATCTTTATAAGATATCAGGTCATACTCCCAGAGTTTTGGATACTTCAATTCCTTAAGTATCACTGGTTTTTTAACTCTGTAAATATAAAGACAAGTTTGAATCAACTAGAAAAATACATTTCAGAAATGATTTTTGGTTAAGTATGCACAAACGTTTTTAAGGCGCAAAGTATCTGTACATAGTTTTATAATTTGCGATGCACAGTAGGATAGGTAATTATATATATATACACCCGGACTTCACTCATTATTTTCATTATTTTAAAATGCGTGTTGTAAGGTTAATACAATAATAATTTAATACAATTATTATTGTATTAGCCTTACAACACACATTTCCGTGCGTACCCATATCTATCGCATTATAACGTAATATTTTTAGCTACTAAATTCAGAATTCTTAAGTTCAAAGTTTACTTTGACTACTGCGCTTACCATATTATTATTATACGATTAAATGTATATTATACGTTACGTTAATTTGAGTTTTAGCACTGAATATTGGATCTCGGGCGTTCTCGTCGAGCCAACAAACTCTTTTTCCATTTTATTCCGTGCGAAGATACTCAGTATCCAGTTAAGCCTGGCACTAATATAGTTGAGTGGTTTTGCCCACCTCTGAAATTTAGAATCATTACCAAGCACTGAAACGCTCAAGTCATGCTCTGTTATCGAGTCACCAGTCACTTTTCCTTGTAACTCCGGTATTACGATACACACTTCTTTTGCGACGAGTGTTGTGCTGGGTTTTTTGTTTCCTAAGGCCGACTTCTGACATTCAAAATCATAACCATTGTTACAGCTCGTTTATTATTTATTATAAGAGGGCGCGTAGGTAGTAAATTTTTTTTGTTTTTAAATTTAATCGTGATTTGTGACAACATAACGGCCTTTTAATATGCAATATATAGGTAGGTAAATAAGTAGGTAAATGGCAATATGCAGGTAAATCGCGAGTTACGACATTCGTAATAAAATAGTCGACAAAAATACATGTTGTTATTTATAACCATAAAAAAATAGCTCCTCACGTGCTGAAGTCCATCGGGACGTTGCTGGGAATTGGTAAAGCTGCCTAGATATATCAGTAGACAGTTCTCAACGCCATATTTTTGGTTGATGATGTTTATTACTGGCGCCACACAATTCGTTGTAAACGATGCGTTCGACACCACTGTCATTTCTTTTTTATATTTGTCGAAGTTGACGCCGCTTACAAACATCGGCGCATCTTTACATGGGCCGGCGACAATAACTTTTTTGACACCCGCCGCCAAGTGTTTCTAAAAACGTTTGTCATTGTACGTCATAATATATAATAACAATTTATAATCAATTGTGCGGGCCCGGTCATAAATCATGTAATATAATCTAAAGAAATATAGAAATATCCCTCGTAAAACATATTTCATAGCAAATACCTTGGCTTTTTCAATTTCTGTGAATTTTCCGCTCGTTTCTATAACGTACTCAACATCTAACTCATTCCATCTGATCTTTTCGGGGTCCTCTTCTGTATATACACGTACGGTTTTGCCTGTCGGAGCCACCACGTATAAAAAACAATACGTTGTTTATAATTATATCCGCATTCGATTTATAATCACAATAATATTTTACAAAATTGCATTATATATTAAAGTTGTTAACAAATACACGTATAATTTAGCACATACTATTGTATTTTTCTACATTCTACCGTTTTTGTCAAGGCGCCCACTTAAAAAGTTAAAGTTAAGTAAATAAGTTAATTTTATATTAACTTTTAAACTTAATTAGTTGCTTTTGGCTTTTCATCAACTTAACTCTGTTAACTTACTAAATTTATTTTTAATTAACGTAAAATTAACGAGTTAATTTTTCATTTCAAGAAGTAATTTAAGTTAATTTATTTTGTTTTTAATTTTATTATATTTCACTATTTCAGTCTACTCCGTTTTCATGTCAAAAAATATTTACCGTGAATTGTTTAAAGTAAAAAATGCAGGGCTTAGCACCTGAATCATTTATTTGGGTTTCGGGTACTGGATGTATTCGGGTGTTCAAACACCGGAATAAAAAGCTTAATCAATCATTCGGGTTTTCAAAATCACTATATAACTCGGGTTAATATTGGTTAATACGGGTGTTGAGTAGTCTTTTCATGATATGGAAATACTGTACAAAGGATAAACAATATAGTCCAGTGGTTTTAAACGTTTTTTGGTCCACGGCTCCTTTTGATTTTGAAATCAAATATATGGCTCCCAGACGCAAATTTAAAAACAAACAAATTTACATTATTCAACCTAACTTTATTCGTTGACGAAATCTGTCGATCAGTCTATTTATTTCTCACACACCCAAGTGCGTACCTACAACATGTATAGGGCGCGCAGACTTATACGGCAGCGAAAAGTAGATAACAAAAACTATAAATTATTCCAATTTTATTTTTAGTTTTAAAACGCGGCTCATTTGATAATAACCGACGATGCTCCTGGAGCCGCGACGCACAGGTTGAAAACCACTGAATTATAGTCTAAAATTTAGTTTTGGATTGGTAAAAATTAAGTAGTCTAGTGTTGTATAAACAAATTAACTTTTTTTAACTTAATAAAATGTTAACAAAAAGTGTGTATTATTTTTTAAATTAACTGAGTGAACCTATAGTTAAATTAACTTTTAACTTTTAACTTTATGTTATTGTTGCATATTAACTTAACTTAACTCAGTTACAAAAAAATCATTAACTTGCCCAGCCTTGATTTCTGTAACATATTTTACAATCTTAACGGAATATTTGAAATATTTTGTGTGATTTTCTGAATTAGGTACCTGTTAGGTACTTGAAATGTATTAGGACAAGCAATTATTACGTTGAATTGTAATGCGTGATTCAATAAGTTATTTCGCGGTCAACAGGGATTAATATTTAAAAACAATTATCAACGTCGAATTTTGTCTTTTGCTCACCTTCGAATCTCAAAATACTATAGCCGTGAGTCGTCCATGTGAACACAAAAAGTAAATATTTCGAACGCATAATAATTATACAGTATTTGTCAAATAATTAAATATCTTTTGATCAAGAATTCTAGATACATACAAATATCTACGTAATACAGTAGATAAAACTAATTTTTACTATATTAAATTATACATTTATAGTTTTATTTCAATATTATGAACTAACGATGAGTAATTTTTTATCTATATAAGTCTCAACACTGGCCGTGAGTAGTCGAAGTATGATTAATGATTATATATATATATATAGTACCGTCAATTTCCAGAGAGCCATCACCCTTTACGCTAACGTTTCCCTCAAACATCCCATTCGGCACCGTTTCGTATGCTAAAGAGGAGGCGATCTTCTCTATTTGTGCGCCCGGATCGTTGATTGCGACCACCTGTGGATGACGAGGGAAGAGGGTTTAAAACAATTTACGAAGAACAAACGATGTGTGATACGGCTTACGTTCATGTTTTCTTGAAGGGCTTTCAGGAGAACGCATTTGCCTATCCGGCCGAACCCGTTAATCGCTATAGGTGGTGAGCTGGTACTGGAAACCTGTGGTTTATATTGGGCCTAAATGAAAAAATTTAAAACAATTTGCGAAGGCAGACGAATATGCGTCGACCAAAGTGATTATGACTTACGTTCACGGAGTTTTGGATGGAAAACTGTCGCACGCTTTCACCCATACGTGAAAATGTGTCACCGTTGATCAACGATGAGCTACATACACGTGATGGACCTTGCATACATCTCAATCCAGTCGAAATCAGACGCATAGCGTTTTTGAACATCGTAACTGTATTGTGAAAAAAGACTTGTTAAGTATAATTCGTATGAGATTATAATAATATATTCAAAATGATCGGTTTTCAAGTACAAAATTAATTGACTAAAAAATATATGAGAATGTTTTTTTTAGTTACCTTAACGACTTAATGTGTAGAGTATCGTTGGCATAATATTGTACTCTAATCAAGTTTAAGTTAACTTATATATATCCTCCTTGGTATTAAGTTTTAAGTTAAAATAATAAGCATATGACTTGAATAGAATATTATGCTGAGATGTTCTACATATTTGGTCGTTAAGGTACCCTGTGTGCAATTGCGTGACATCGACATCTCTAAGATGTTCAATTTAAATCTCAAATTAGACATCGCATTCTGATATCCATTTGTCATTACATGGATTAGACTTTAATTAGGTTGCCGAACGAACTTCTATAAGTAGGCCCATTTTAATTGACTATGTGAGGTTATAACATTAACTACTATGCGATGTTTTGACAAGCTTATCAAATAACCATACACAATAGAAAATGTATTCACCCAATAAGCATCGAGTGTCTTTTGGAACGACACATAGACCTCGTATAGTCATCTCAATGTTGACAACAAATTAATTACTATCATATTATTTCCAAAAATAGAACAAATACCCCAATATAGTTGATAAACATTTTAATAATGACGATTAAATGATAAACCAAATTTGTTGGTTATATCCTTGTCCATTATTTTCTGTCGATTGCATGTGCGTTCGCGTTGCTTCTAAGTTCTGACGATCGTTATACGTTTTACTTTTTAATAGTTTTAGAATAAAAATTTTAAGAAGAACCTGGTGATATGGACGGAACAAAAAAACAGGTAAATAATAATTAAATTATGTTGATTACAAATAATATAATATATGCTGTGCATCCTTTAAATTGCGTTCACTTAGGCGAAACACTGAAACCATTATTTTCACAAAGAGTTGTATATTATATATTTTTATTATGTACCTTGATGTTTACTCTATTGTTAAATGTGAAATGTCTGTCAGCTGAAATGTCATACAATGTTTAAAAACTTATAATATAATACAGCAGACATTTAAATAAATAAATTAGAATATCCCATTATAATTATGCTATTTACCTAAGTAAGTAGATTTTTATTTTTATTCAGATTAGGTACCTATTTTAGGTAAAATATTGATACAAGTAAGTAATCCATATTAAGTACTAAATTTGTTGTAATAATATTGTATTATAGTGGTAAACCTATTAATTATTATTATTATATATTTTAAATCAACATCATAAATGTATATTACCTATTTAGGTTAGGTAACCTACATTTGTATATAATTTATTGTAAAATAATTTGTATATATATAATATTAATTTAGGCTAAAGTCTACTTTACCACCAACCCCCTCACGATTTTCAAAATTTTTTTTTTCAAAAGACTTGTTTTTTATGCTTAAAACGATGGTGTAATTTTTTTTTCCCGGAAACTATTATTTTAGAAGTTATAGCCTTCCAAAGTTTACGATTTTACGTTTAAGCGCATTTTTTGGCCTTAGATTTTTGTTCAGAATATAATGCACGGCATCTGTATAACATTTAAATTGAATTATTAATTATTATTCTTGAAAACAGCGGGTTAGTTATTACTTATTACGCTTTATTAGTGGTAATTAGATTGTGATATGTGAATAATACAATGATTGGTATATTATATAATTTACCTCCAATTATATCCATCTATGGTCGAATTTCTAGGACTCAGCTTTAATTTATGCCCTCTTGGCTCTTGGACATAAGTAAACTCCTTCCAAAATTCCAATTTTGAAGTAATGTCAGAACGTCTTCATTGAGTACGCCAGTTGTATTACAGTTAAACAATTTAAATATTTGTAATAAATTTAATTCACTCATTTTATGTATAAATCAGTAAACCACTGTTGTAACGTTTAAAACAACCACACAATATTACAGTGCTAAATAATTTATAAAATTGAAACGACCGTTATTTCATGAACAAATGTTGCGTTCGGTGGTTTAATTATATTAAATATAAAAATATGTCATTATATTTGATAAATACTAGTTTACTTATTTATAATTTGATCATTAAATAGCCTTAAAGT
>NW_021770224.1:0-3808 GCF_005508785.2 Acyrthosiphon pisum | reverse complement strand
AACCAAATATTGGGATCATTATCCCAGACCATAGTGGTAGCATTTTAAATTCTTTTATTAATAGTGGAATGACTGAGGGTAAGTATAATGGATTTAAATCAATTCCTTCTTCCTTATAATTAATGCTATCTGTATGAATGGCATTTACCCATGAAGTAAACGGATTTACAGAATCTCCTATACCACCTAAAACGTCATCATCCTCTTGAAGTATATCATCAGTTATAGCACTACCATCTACATTTTCAGAAGCTGATATTATATCTTGGAATTCCTTTATTGAATTAATAAGTCCATCTGAAGCTGCTTCAATTATTATTTTTTTATGTTTTGAGCATGGTGTTTCGAGGCCCGTTTCAACATTATGTCCACTGGTTTCATTTGAAGCAACCACAAATATTGATAGTAATAATGTCTTTATCTCAGATATACTTTGACTTTTTACTATCAAGCATATCACTCTAAGGTATATTTCCTTTACTCGATTCGAAACTGTTTTAAATGGAGACCATTTTGTTACATTTTTCACAAAATGCGAAACATCTATTCTTACATAACATTTTGGTAAACAAAAGCTATGATGATAATTATTTTCAAATATAAATAATGAACAAACATTAATATACGCATTAAGTGAAGAATATTGCGTAAAACTGCGAACAATTGCTGACAACAATGCAAGAGACATATCACAACAAGTCTCCTTAGGAGGTGGAACACCACTTTTTAGCCATCTTGAAAGCCAATTGTAAATAGCAATGTTATCATGTCTCTCAGATATCATACTACAAGCTGTAAATGTGTGATTTCTAATATCATCATAGACCACAGCTTCATAAAGGTATAACGTTCGAGTTTTTATAAGACCAAGTTTAGAAAAATTTTTTATAACGGTTCCGGTAGCATCAATGATCAATGATGGATAAGAAGAGCTTTTAGAGTACGCTCTGTACAGATGGATTAGCTCTGGCGTATAAAAATGAATGAAGAAAGGATCAATGCCAATATCATGAATACAATTTTTGTAGGTTTCTTCTAACTTCATAAGTAAAATAGCAGTAAGTGAATCGGGGTGTCTTTGTCTAAGTTTCAGCTCTTTTGATTTAGCAACTCTCAAAGCATTGGCTGATGGCAAAATAGAAGGTTCCAATTGACCTAAAATAAGGTTAAATTAAGTAATAAAAAATATTTTTGATGTAAACATTTCAAATAGTAGAATCAAGAATATCAAAATCTTATAACATAAAAGTTTAAAATGTTAAAAATGGATATTTCTATATCCATACAACAATACAGATTAACAACTAGAAATTCTTGTATAATATACCAGGCAATTAAATACCAATCTCTTTTTATAACAGGAAACATAGTTATAAAGAAATCATACAAAGAAAAAATAAATAGTTTTAACATTAAAAGTAGAATTTAACAGAAATATCATGATTCATTTTATACATTTACCTCGTTTCATCAGACGTAATGCTTCTTCTTCTCTAAAATATTCAGACGATTTTCCTTTATTTATCAAATTGTTGATACATTTTTTTTAATACCCTTTGTCATTCTCCGTTTTTGAGGTGTATCGTGGGGAATATTAAAATTTCCTACATAACTGCAATCGATTAAAACTCTAAAAAACAAACCAATAACATGAGTAATTACAGGAAAGGATATTGTTTTAATCATTATCAGAACGTAGATGAACTACATTCAAATCGCCTATTTCACCAATCTTTATGCAACTCAAAATATAGTTATGTAGTAAATTATACTATTATATTTTAGATTCTGAATGTATTGATTTTACAATGATGTGTGTTTTTTTTTAGATTCTGAGTGGAACGATGAATGTATTGATTTTACAATGATGTGTGTTTTTTTTTAAATTTTTTTTTATTTTTGTGTCTGTCATCACGTTTTGGGACAGTAAAAGTGCTTGGATTTTCTTCAAAAGTATCTTTTCCGATAGGAAAGTGAATCTAGTTGGTAGTGAATCTAGTTAGGGGGTCAAAAGTAAAAATTTCCCAGTAGTTTTCAAAAGAGCCGTGAAAAACAAACGAAAAATTAAGGAAAAACGGGAATTTTTACGCAAAATCTGTTTTCGAGAAAATCGATTTTGGTTTTTAGTGCAACTCTTAAAAAAATGACCGTAGGTACATGCAATTTTGACTGAATGTTTATATTAGCATTTTCTATACACCATAACATTTTCAAAATATTTTGACTTATTTTGAGCTCTTTACGGCATTGTCAGTTTTCATTTTTTTTCTAAAAATATCAATAAAATTTTATTTGTTGATTAAAAAAGCTTGAAAATTTAATAGAGGGCTCCAAGTATATTGTTTCAAAGGCAGATGGGAAATATTAAAAATCGTTAGTCACAGTTTTTTTTATAAGCATTTAAAGTTCAAAAAATGACAAAATATGGAAAAATCACGAAAATTTGCAAATTATTTCGAGTTAGGAATTCATAAAAATTTTTCTTTTTAAATCTAAGATATGAAAATGTAATACAAGATTCCATATAAGATTTCCTACATTTATAAAAAAGAAAATTCTATAAGAAAGTCAAATTAAATTTTTATGAGCGTTTGAAATTCAAATTTTTACAACATTGGATATTCACTCTATGTCTCATATGGCGATTTCTTTATTTTGTTGTAATTCAAAAACGAATTACTGTAGATACATGAAAATTTCACTGAATGTTTATATTAGCATTTTCTAAACACCGTACAATTTTGAAAATATTTTTACTCTTTTTGAGCCGTTTACGTACATTTTCAGTTTTCAATTTTTTTAGTTTTTTTTTCCTATAAATATAGATAAAGTTTTATCTGTTGGGCCAAAAAGTGTATAAATTTAATACAAAGCTCCTGATATTGTAAGTTGAAAAATATTAAAAAAACATAGGCACAATTTTTTTTTATAAGCATTTAAAGATTGAATTTTTGACAGAATTTACCTAAATCTCGAAAATTATCAATCATCGTAATTAATAAATTATAAAATGTTCAGTTTTTATAGCTAAGGATTGAAAATTTAAAACAAAGATTCTCATAAATAGTTCATACTGTAGCCAAAAAATCTAAAAAATATATGAGCACAGTTATTTTTTACAGACATTTTAAATTCATATTTGGACAAAATTACATATTTAAAAACCTAGAAAAACTATTTTAGTTATTTTGTTGTAATTGTATAATATTATTCGTGGGTACTTGAAACTTCTAAAGTGTACTATTATATATCTATGATAGTATCACGGTTTGTTGTTGATGTATAATGCTTATAAGTACGAAGTACCTAATGGATATTGTGATATGATTAATTTGGAATTCATTATAGGTCAATTTTATTTTAATACGATATATATGTAATATGTATATAATATGTCTTAACCTAGACTGACATACCGTCTCCACTCAGAATCGTTTTTCTTATACAATGATATTATATCATTGAATTCAAATTTAATACCATCCATTATACAGTGACCCATTTGTAATCTACAGTACAGCAGAGCACCTTTATTTGTTTACTAGGAATAAAAATATTATTTATTTATTTTAAATTAACAATGTACACAATTATGTATCCATACACTGTTTAAATGTTATTTATAAATTTTTTAACAATAATATAATACAATTTTTATTGAATAATAATTATAATAAAAATAAAAAAATCAGTATATTATATATTAATAAAATAATAATAAATCCATATTGTAACGAACAAAGAATTTTATACATTAAGACTTTAAGCACATCTTGGTTAAGTCAATGTCATGTTTTATTTTTTATTG
>NW_021770223.1:3266-3541 GCF_005508785.2 Acyrthosiphon pisum | reverse complement strand
CTTACAAATAAAACCTATATTCTATATATTTTATACTATAAAGCTTTTATACTTATAGCTCCGTTGCAACTGTTTTTGACGTTTTGGGTATACTTGGATTCGGGTGAACCGTATTTTTTTTTAATGCACAAGTGACGCGGATAGGTCGTAAGGGTTAAAGGGTGGGGTGTACAGTCGTTAATGTGTAACAGGTGTCTATAGTAGTCTATCGTTTGAACTCCAGAGGGAAAGCCGGTGTCAAAATATGTACAATCCTCTTAGCTCTGGTACAGATC
>NW_021770223.1:0-3166 GCF_005508785.2 Acyrthosiphon pisum | reverse complement strand
TCAGTTTTGATGCGTATCACTTTCAGTACGTATGGCATGCAAAGCTTGATTGAGTCGGATGTATAAAGAATTAGAGAATAAAGAGTGTTTTAATATTTTATTATTATATTATATTGCTTATAAAAATAACGTTAAAACGTTATTGAATAATTTATTGGAAAGTATGTATATAGTATTATATACTATATACCTGGGTACACGCATTACCCAATTTAGATGCAATAAAAAACTGAAACTAATATAATATATAAATCCGCGTACGTGCATTTTTTGTACAGGATACCTAATATTATATAATCTACCAGTCTAATATTTTTCCTATGCGCTCCTTACAATCTTTCTAAGGATTAAGGATTCTTTTCACCTTGAATTTAAATCTAAATCTTGACATGCAAATTAATTTCGTTACGATTCACGAAAATCGTATATTTTTGGTTTATAATAATAACTTAAATAGAGTTGCCATTGGCCACAGAAAAAAACTATATCACGCTAGATACTAGATATATTTGTGGTCTACTATAATAGGAAAATGTATGAATCATAAATAATATGTTTTTATTAGTAAGTAACTATGGTCCATGAAAACAAAAGCCTTACAAAAAATCGGCCAGAAAAAAAAACGTATATCCAGCCCAAAAACATATTTATGTTAATAAAATAGTTACCTACAGTGGCGTCCGCAGGGGGGGGGCTACTGGGCTGAAGCCCCCCCCCCATTGCCCATATTATTATTACTTTTTCAAAAATATTTATCAAGTTTCAACTCTCAACTATAGTAAGTAAGACGTAAATTTCATATATGTCTTACCAGAATGAATTAATTTTTGAAAAAACAATGTATTTGCATACCAATTTTCATGAATTATCTGTAATTTTTAGGTAAAAGTATATGAATTACTTGTATGAAAGACCTTATATTAAATTGTTTATACACATTTAATATTTTATACGTTTTGAACTACAAATTAACTGTGGTTATGATGAAATTTGGACTTTAAATGCTTATAAATCATAACCATGATGCCTATGTATAGTTAATAACTATAGTAAAAACTTACGCATTACATTTTTAAGCTTTTTGACCGAATGAATAATTTTTTATTGACATTTATATAAAAACAAATTTAAATTAATCAAATACAATCCAAATGAGGACGGTATAACCAAGCTGGTTACCAAACAATTTTAATAAATTTTCATTTTTTTTCTCCAATTATTTTAGAAAGCACTGAGAATTTTCAATTTCGACCTCCTAAAAGTATCAACTAGATCCAATTCGCTTTCAAAAGCATACATCCGGCATCGATGTTTATGATCAGAGCATTTTTTCTACTATAAAAGTGGAAAAGTTACAAACATTTTAAAATACCTCAAATAAATGTCTGAAATTATTAGACTAGACAAAATAAAAATAAAATTGTAACTAATTTTCAAGCCCCCCCCCACTGAAAAATCCTGCGTACGCCACTGGTTACCTATTATGATTGGATATAATTTTTTTCCATACAATATATTATATGAGTGGCGAATTTGTTCGGAAAAACATTGATTTTCTCACAGTCAATGATATATTTATATACTGCATGCCTGTTCTAGTGTAGGCACGCATACAATTTTTACGCACATTCTATACTAACAATATGACAAAAAACATCGTTTAACGCACAGCTTTTGAAAATTGACTCATTTGCAATTACTTATGATGTTATTTTTATTATTTATTTTGTATTTATCTTGCGTATCACATAATATTTAAAGTTTTAAAATTGTTTACTATACACTGTGCACATCATGATTTTTAAACGTACATGATTAAATGTAATGTTGCATGAAACATGCATCGATACATTTGGCTATCTGTGTGTTAGAACAGCATATGTACAACAATATATGGGAAAGGTTACAAAACGGGTTTTCACATGTATTGTGATGTATTGATTATAATATCTATATCGAAAAAATGGAAAACGATAAATGGATAGATTAATATTTTAACCGGGTGGGCCATTTAAATGGACCTAAATATATAAACATGACGTGTAGAATTTATTATTTAATACATATCTAATAAAGAACTTGCTATATTTACCTATATGACTATATTATAACCACGGTGGATTATAGTCTATAATCTGCCATGATTATAGCATAGGTATTTTTCTATATTAGCCATATTTACTCGAATTTAAAAGAGTAATGACTAAAAAATGACTAAACGTAATATGACATTTATATGTTTACAACCATTTACTTCAACAATAATTGCGAACCATATTATTCCATACAAACTTTTTTTTTATTAATTAACCCTCTGAAACAGGCCATTTAGTGGTTATTTATAGAAGATTTTTAACTGTGGGGGAAGGTTGCATAGAACACGAGTTGTGACGAGGATTTGGCACTAGAACCCGGGTGGCCGGGTGGTCAGTGGTCACTGGTCACCCATCCGGGAACTAGTGGCACTGGCCGATGCTTGACTTAAGAACACGTCTTGTGACTGAAGTCAACCGCCGCGCCACACCTGGCACATACAAACTTTTATATTATAGATTAAGACGTTCATAATGAAAATGAAAAAAATTCATAATGAATAATAAAATACACCTTACAGCTTACGCCTTACACATAAAAACCTAAAACTACATCTAATAACTTATAAGTATAATATTAATAAGCTTTAAAAAAATAATAAATGATTTTCGAGAGAAAAATATGCCGACCTTGTTACAAACTTACAAAACTAAAACTAATTATAAGCTTATAATAATCAATATTTTGATTATTATTGCTTATTAGAAATTAGTGTAATAACCGATGTTAGAATTTAATACTCATACAATCATACCTAATCATGTAATAATATTTTTTCACGAAAGTGATGTCGATAATGATTAAAAATAACATCAGACGATAATATTATTATACATCGTACACATTGAAACGAGAATCATCTAGTAATAATCTGGTATAAACACGTTTTATTATTATGGTAGGTATTTACTATTTAGTATTTGCAAGTAACTACACTCGGCGTTCCGTCAATATAATAATATTATTTACACTGAGCAATTATTGTCCGGGTGGTCGTTAAAAGTTTTTAAATAATCTTTTTGCAAACAAATTAGGTGCACTTATTGTTTCATACGACGGCTTCAAAATCGTA
>NW_021770222.1:6162-6291 GCF_005508785.2 Acyrthosiphon pisum | reverse complement strand
TATAATAGATTAATGAAAAAATGACTTTACGGAAATAAATCTCAAGCTTTGTAAAATTGTCGGATTTTTATGACTATTTTTTTTTATCTGAAAGAAAAAGAAGATGACTTCCTACAGCCCGCATTGATC
>NW_021770222.1:4789-6062 GCF_005508785.2 Acyrthosiphon pisum | reverse complement strand
TCTGATTTTGTATTTTATATCAAATATTTGTATTATAAAAAATTGTAAAAAAAATGCTTTTTATCTTGTATTTTTGTAGATATATTATGACGTTTGAGAATAAAATATTGAAAAACAGCTGGCTGTAGAATATTTCCCTCTAGCAATTAAAAAAAAAATAATGAAATTTGGTTGATTCTACAAGTCGGTATCGTTATTCTCGCCGATTGTATTTTTGACGCGCCCCCCATTGACAACTCTCGCGACCAGGCATGGATCCATAGCAAAGATCTGGGGGGGGAGGGGGGCAATAATTTTTTTAAAATACACATCCAATTATAATAAAATATTATACTTTACTAAAAATGTTGTCAGAATAGTAGGTATAGGTAATCAATGTGATTAATAAACTATTGATTATTTAGTATATAAATCGACAATGTGAAAAGAAGATTAGATTTTGTTTATTTGTTACTTAGTATATAATATTTATATTTATAAAAAAAATATGTCTGGGGGGGGGGGCTGGTCAATTTCATTTTGGTACTTGAGAGGACCCCTGGGCTAGACTCCCCCCATACTCCAGCGTTGAGTCTATACTATAAAAGCAAGTCCCGTTTTTTTGTAACGCATGCAATTAATCCACACCGTTCAGCGTATCGTCACCAATTTTTTTACTGTTATACCTGACAGTCTGCATGGCTCATGATCACGAGAATGCATCCGTTTATATTTTGTTTTTATCGTTGAATTTTTTTTACATTGGGTTTGAAGAGATATTTTGATAATAACAGAATAATCACTGTATCTACTAATCATTGTAATTATCTTACAATTTAAATAGCTGTTATATAAACTTAAGTCAATACTGACGTACCGTATAAATGTATAATGGTATGAATAGATTCACGTGATGTAGGTACTTAATTATGTTATAATTAATCTAAAGGTATATTGAAAATATGGAGTTGGGTTTATAAGAAAAAAAAAAATATATATATAATCAAATAATAATATTAATATACGTATTGATACAAAGTTGCAAGTCCGAACGAATAATATATTTTTTAATACTGACCTACCTACCATAGATTGTTTTTTTGTTTGACATTTTAATATACAATTTCGTATGTACATTTTATTAGAACTTAAAAAGCTTGTACTTAGGTAGGTACCTAAAAAAATATATTATGCCTATTTTTTGTGTTGTAAACAATTCCTCATAAGAGTAATAGGACATTATATTGAATCGTCAAATTTTTTACTCACAAATAAAATATTTATTATATACACC
>NW_021770222.1:1644-2673 GCF_005508785.2 Acyrthosiphon pisum | reverse complement strand
TTATTATAGGGTATAATATTATGATAAATCATATGTTTTTATAAAGTCAATCAGTCTATACTTTATAAGACATTTTAACAAATTCACCGCATTTGCAAATGATAAAAAACATTTGCAAAAACTTTAAGCAATAAATTTATTCTACTTGACACAGCTAAATAAATATAAGGTATCGGTATGGTAAACTTATTTAAAACAAATAATACATTTAACATTATAAAATGATTTTAATTGCATAATATAAATTTAATTTGCTAATGGAATGATTATCTAATTATTAAATACTTTTAATATTTTGATTTATAAACCAAATTGTTTTTAATATAATAATAATAACTTATTAAAAAGTAGGTATTATATGTAATTTTAATTGTAATTAGTAATTTCTAATTATTTTCTATATACTTATATTTTAATTTATAAACCGGAAATTGTTGTAAAATACAGTTAAAACTACTAAACATTTTTGATTTTTTAATTTCGCTATCGTGACTGTTACGTCAGGTTTTGACAGGATTCCACGCTTCAGCATCACTCGCTTCATTCAGTATGTGCCTCAATTCCGGCGACTGGCACTTAAAAACTAGGGTTAGCCACCCACTGTTGGACATAATTGTGCTACGACCGTTAGCATATATTTTATGAAAAGTTATGACCTGAACTCTGAATAGCAACGACGCAGTTGCTAAAAACATATGGACATTGGACACACCATATGAACTAGAAAGAGATCCGATCGTACAATACCCGCTGCTGCAGGTTCCAGTCAAAACTCATCGATTGCCGTCCAGGTAATTTCACAATAAAAAACTAAAACAAATTAAATATACAATTTAATTATTAAAAAACAAAAATAAATCTTAATTAGTTGGTATTGCCTGGAGAACCGAACTCGCTATACGTGTTTTGGTTTAGTCAGAAATAATTCTGAAACGCGAGTCGATCAGTGATGAAATATAGTCATTAAATACCAATTATTTATTCACACATTTTGGCATGAAAAATTTCATTTAAAATTGAATATGTACC
>NW_021770222.1:0-1594 GCF_005508785.2 Acyrthosiphon pisum | reverse complement strand
GATTTAAAAAATGAAACTTTTTTAGTGCATATTTTTGCATATTTTGAGATTTACCATTTTTTTTCTATTTTAAGGGCTTATTTTACAATTTTAATTGATATTACATTTTTTAGTGCATATTTTGATGCTTTATTAGACATTTTTGAAATATATACTATTGTAATATAATAAAATTATTATACTCTTATTGTTTCGATTAATATCAGAATAAATTAATATATATACTTGCAGATATAATCGGTTTTCCCAGAGATGGTCTTAGATCAATGATCGGTGAAATAAAAAAACGTATACCGAGACAAGAAAATATCCATTACGACCATTGTCATTATTTAAAAAAAATAAATAAAAGTATTTATAGTAGAGTTCCATAATTTTAAATATATTGTTTTAATTAAACTTTCAAAAAATAAATTTTCTGCTAATTTTTTATACATAATTTTTATCTTTCATGCATATTTAAGGTTTTTAGCGCTTATTTGGTTGGTTTTTAATACTTATAAATCTGCGCTCTAGTTATAACCTATTCTGTTGTAATTAAATATATTATTCGCGAGAACTTGAAACACTTTAAGTATATTATTACATTTTATACACACAATAACATTTTAAAATGCTAATTTTCACCAAAAATTAATATTATTACCTACTGTTTTACCACTATAATGTCTAATTATTGAATAAATTACATTAACCATAATACAATTATAAAATATACTTGGTAATTGATAGGCTAACAGACCGTCATTTTTGTTAATTCTACTAAAATCTAAACAGCCCTTCTTTAACTTTGTAAAAACTGCATTGTCAATATCATATCTAGACATCATGCCGAACGATAATGTGTCAAATAGTAATGACAAGACAACTATTGTTGAAACTGAAGAAGATTTATCTAGTGTCATACGTCAGCATCGTCCCAATAAAACATCATCGATTGAAACACTGATGTTCAAACATACTTCTGGAAGGAAACCGCGATTCCTTAAAGTACACTCAAGTAAAATTGAAACAAGCACCCTTTCACCATCTAGAGCCGGGGTAAAAAGAAAAAGTGTATCGCCTGAGTATAGCGATAAAAAGTTCAAAAAAGTAACAAAGGACAATTATTATTTCATTCAGTATTTATTAATATATTATAATTTGTACAGGGAAAGTTTGGAAAACAGTGTGTTAAAGGATCGATGTACGGACGCGATGTCAAGGAAGACGTTAATGTCACCTCGGCTCATTACGTAAAAAAAGTAATAAAGGTCAATTATTATATCTTTCAGTATTTATTAATACCTATATCGTAAATTTTACAGGGAAAGTATGGAAAACCACCTATTTCTGGATCAAAGTACGTACTCGATGTCAAAGGAGACGGTAATCTCCCCTGTTCACTACCTAGAGCTGCAGGGACAAAAAGAAAAAGGGTATTGCCTGAGGATATTGACAGGAAACTTAAAAAAGTAATAAAGATAAATTATTATTTCTTTCAGTAGGTATTTATTTAATATATTGTAATTTTAATAGGAAAAGCATGAAAAACATTCCATTGTTGGTTCAAAGTATCAACGTGATGTCGCTGAAAACGGTAATGTCTCTACTT
>NW_021770221.1:1341-2935 GCF_005508785.2 Acyrthosiphon pisum | reverse complement strand
ACTTTATTTTTAGAATTAGGAACGGCATTGCTTGGCTTGTTAAAATAAATGATTTTGTAAATTAACTGTCATTGATTCTATATTTCTATGTGACAAGATTCATGCAGATTGTAAAAAATAATACAAAAAACTACAAATATTTTGTTATAACTAGAATAATTAGTATAATATTAATGTTTTAGTATTATTTTTAATTTAATTTTAGTTGTAATTATTATTTATTACATAAAACTAGGTTTACACAGTACACTGTTTTAAATGCATAAAGTATATTGCATTATACATAAATATAATGATATAAGTTGAGTGTAGGTACTAGGTTTTACATATATTTTAACGGGTGGGTGTCAACTGTCCGAAAATCATATGTTCGAAAGTCATGTGTATGAAAATGTGTGTTCGATAGTTCATGTCATCGAAAAATTGTATCTTCGAAAAGCCATGTGTTCGATAAGTTATGTGTTTGAAAGGTAATTCGTTCGAATACACTTACACCTACATACTAATGAAAATAAAATATTATATATTATTAAATTGTATTATTATTAGAGGTACCTACCTACCAGAATAATTGAAATGCATTATTATAAATGTATAAAACAAATGTTAGTATTAAAATAAAAACAAATATTTATAAAGTTAAATTATGTGCAATGCCTTTTAACAAATTCTAACTTGTCTAACTTATCGACTATCTTAAGTATAATTCTGGACGCTTGTAGGAATTTAAGAATTTAACTTTTATTTTGAAAAACAAATAAACTACAATACACTATATATTATACCCACGCATATAAAATTGATATTATATTATACTCCGGCTCACGAGAGAAGTAACCCGTTTCACGCATGCTGACTGGCGGAATTCCCCCACTTAAATAGTGCCTTTCACTGTATGTCAAATACGTGGAGATGCGCGGATTTGGACGCGATTTGGTCGGGACACGGGTTACTTCTTTGGGCAGGAGTATAGTATGTTGGCAGTTGGCGATTGCCCTACCTAGTGATATAAAATTACCGTAATTATCTTTTGAGAGAATATTTGGTAATTTTCTTTTTCTTCAATAATTCATAGATTGAACCCAAAGAAATCCACATCATAAATATTATTTAAATAATTACCTATATGTTTTGTATAGTATGAATGAAGTAGGTATTATAATTGATAATTTATAATTCTTGGTATAGTTAACAAGTGACAACTATAATAATTATGTAGGATTAGTAAGTATAAAATTATAATAAATGTAAAATAAACTATTATTAATGTATTTTATACATGCTACTATACTATAGTCAATAGATAACTAGAACAATACTTAATTCAATACATTTTTATAGTAAACCAAAAAAAAAATGTAAAAATAACTTGTGCAATGTTTTTTTAATAATTATGAAATTAATGAGGTAAAATTATTGAAGTAAATTACGCTATCTTCTATTATCTATGGTCTGTACGACTATATTTGATACAGTTCTACCACGAGTTCACGACTGACACCAGTGTTAATAACCTTCAAATATAATCACATCATTATTCACAGTGACAATATTAAATTAAAAAAAGAAAATTACCCGGCAATAATTTGCAAAA
>NW_021770221.1:0-1241 GCF_005508785.2 Acyrthosiphon pisum | reverse complement strand
GAATATTCTCTTGTCGCATCACTAGCCCTACCGCTGAGCTACCCGACCGCATAGACCCATGACGCTATCTCCCCCAGTTAACGGGAGCTTACAATAGTAAATAAATATAAGTGACTAATACCATGCTGGCTAAAAAGGAGAATATATCTATTGTTTTGTATACACTGCGTAAATGTTAAATCAAATATTATTTATTTATTTATTTATACTGTAATATTACAACTGTGAATTGTTTTAAATTTATCTAATTAGTTTTATTGTTTTGATTTTTTTGAATTTTAGATTTAATATCCAGTGTTTAAATTTAAAATTAAAGTTTTTATAATTTAATTGTTTTTCCTCTACCTAAAATAATCAACATTCAACACAGCAGGTCGTACAGAAATTGTCGAAGTAATTCACAAGAAGTTCCGGCAATGTCACCGATACCACATGGGAAAAAAAAGGTCGTACTTATCGCGTATAGTCCATATTTTACTGCTCTGTCCCATCTCGCTGGTTATGATTAGAAAATGCTTGAGTGAGAATATTTTAATATTTTATTTTTCACGCATTATTAGTAGTTCTCACTTTCTCAGTGAGAATACAATTAATAATAATGCATTAATGATTTAAAAATATTTAATGATAATAAATATAAATGAAAAATAGTTGGTGACGATGAGGATAGTATTTTAAGGGCCGTTATACAATGTCCCGCTAAATTATATTTATCTGTCAGTTAAGCTAGCGTGCAGTTAAGCGTAGCGGAGACTTAGCGTAGTGACGAGTTTAAAAATTAGATTTAATAATTAGAGCTCGGAAGTTGTAGGAGTTGTAAAATTAACGAACTGTCCGTCTATATTGATGGCTTCTTATTATTTTTTTGTTCACTGAAATTATTAGGATAATTGTTGACGATGAATGTCGACAATTGACGATTGCCATAGATGATTTAAAATACATTATTTATTATGATAAAACCATAGAACTTATATATTATACTCAGTACCTATACTGCCTATTGATAAATCGTATGTTGTTTTTTCTGGTTTTCTATTTCAGTTGTTGTTCACTTGCCAAATTTAAACATACAAACTAGTCCACAAGTGTATAGACATTTTATTATTCTAATGCATTATACCGCCAGTGCCCCTAGATACAGTGTTGGAGAAGTTATATTTCTTTGGTCATTAAATTACAATATGAACTATAATTTACTTACCTATCTATGTATAGGTAGGCACTTGTCTATAACTCGA
>NW_021770220.1:9476-10823 GCF_005508785.2 Acyrthosiphon pisum | reverse complement strand
TTAGTATCTTCTAAGCTACGCAACGGATTTTGATGCGGTTTTTTTTTTAATTGATAGAGTGATTCAATAGAAATGTTTAGATTCGCAATTGGACCCGGTAGTGGATTTACCCTAGGAGCTATATGTAACGATAACCGTTGTATACAGCTGTCTAAAATAATAATTAATAAAAAATAAAACATTTGAATGATAATATTATTATTAATTATTATTTTTGATAGCTGTATCCAACAGTTAGATATATAGTATTGGGGATTTTTTTCGGGATTCTATATATAGATATTTCAATATCATTCTATATAATATAGATTTTTTTCAAAAACCACAGTGTACTCAAGTTGAATATGATGTCTATTTCCCTTCCACTTTCTTGAATCATATCTCGCATAGTGAAATATTGTTGAAAGTAATAATCAATAATACGCAAGTCCAATTCCGAGACTTGCAAGTCAATAACAAAGGAGTTATTAAGGGTGAAACCGAGGAAGTATTTCATCGTACTGGAAGGGTGTCTTTGGACCAATCATGTGAAGGGGCGTCGCCGCCGACGCTGAATCCCCTTTATGTAGGGGAGCATCGATGCGTCATTATGTCATTGCGTCTGTATTGTATAGTGTTGAGTTGCACTGTGGACCGTTCAGCGATTATTTCTAAACTTCACTTCTTTCTCGCCAGTCCTGCTCTCCTGTTAACGACTCTACTCATATGTATATGTGATGGAAATATACAATAATATATAAATTCATCAAACTTAAATACTTGTTATCATTTCAAATTTTACGTAATACTTATTTTGCTTTTTACCAATAAATTTTCCAATATGGTCTTCTAGTTTTGGGTGACACTATAGACACGTATATTTGTGAAAATTAAATAACATACGAATGATTTTAAATAAAAAAACCTTAGAGGGTTCAAAAAAACAAAATTATAAATTTCTAATTGCCCTACCCGTAAGGCTTCTATACAAAAAAGCAATATCCTTCGTAATACAAAAATCTGAAAATCTGAAAACAAAATTTTAATTTCTACTTATAAACGAGAGCATAGAGCTTATGATTTCCTGATAAAATATACAACCGAATCTTTTGGGCAACTTTTTGTTGATGAACTGGGCCAACTTACTATAATTTATATTATATTCGATATCTGGGCCATATAGCCTACCCGCATTAGTTATTACTTTTAAATTTAATAGGTATTAACACTATTTTAAATTATGATGAACGCAAAACTTGTATAACGTTTTTGTTCTAAATAACGATAAATGCAAAAGTTGAATAACGTATTTAATTTCTAAATAACAATGAATACAAAATGTTGTAACGATTTAAATGTAAGTAACAT
>NW_021770220.1:0-8483 GCF_005508785.2 Acyrthosiphon pisum | reverse complement strand
TCTTAAAAGAACATTTAAATTTCTTATTTGTACAATTCTGATGCACAACATTTTATATAAACGATATTAAAATTACCAATGACAAAAATGTGTTCATTTTTTTCTCTAAAACGGTATTTATTTTGAATTTTAAATAGAAATCCATCAACTCACAATAAACTTTAAAGCATCTCTAAGAAATCATTTGACAAATTAAAGCTTGAAGAATATTGTGTTCATGCATTTAGAATTATCGTACCAGTCGTAAATTAAATTTCTACGTGATTAATCGATACGAATACCGACCAAGAAATATAATTATCGTAATCTGGTCAATTAAACACCAATAATATGTGTTTAAATCGATCTACACACCGTAAGGGGCCAGATGGCATATTATTTATTAAGTTGTTTATTAATGTTTCACGTTTAACCCCAAGTACCTATATTATATTTATATACTAGCAGCTGTATTTTCCAATTTCGTTAGGGAACTAATGGACAAAATAAATTACAGTGCTTTAGCAGTGTATCTTGGTTTTATAGTGTTTCCCAATTATATTTGTGTAAGTATATACTGTTTAGGTATATCGTATGTATATGCATTATGTATAATGTATATACTATATAGTATGTATTTTGTGCATAACGTTATTCTCGAAGCATATATATCGAAAAAATAGGGGTTCTTTTGTACATAAGCATTACTCATGAATACGCTTTATCATCACAATTCGTTAGGGAAATAATGAACAAAAATAAAATACAGTGCTTTATCAATGTATCTCGGTTTTATAGTGTTTCCTATTTATATTTGTGTATGTATACTGTATAGGTATATCCATTATGTATAATATACTATATAAGTAGTATGTATTTTTTGCATATAGTTTTTATCGAAGCATGTATTATATCGAAAAAATAGGGGTTCCTTTATACATACGCATTACACATGAATACGCTTTACCGACACAGTCCATTATAAAGTTTTCAGCTGAGCAGCTTACGTCTGTGCCTTTTCGGTGAGTCACCCCTGAAAATTTTCGACAGATGTTATTGAACATGCCGAGGGCCTTTACGCTCAAATCCAATTTGCTCTGTCGATGTTCCACGATAAGGGGACGCCAAAAACATATATATAATGTGTGTATGGTATTTGTATATTATATTAACTGCTGGGTAGGGGAAAGCAAACCTAGTACATACTATAATGTATTTATATATCCATATATATATGGATATTGAATAAGCTATTCTATTCCCTATGTTAATACTAGCGTCCCTCATATAGGCACCCTTATGTTTGTATACTACTGAAGACTGACGAGGGTTGGCCGTCCATGCGATATAATATGTGTAAATGTGTCCTAATATATGCAGCATCCTCAAAAATTATTGATTTTCAATAGTGTTAATGTTAAATTCAGGACTTGCATTTGAAAATAAAATTCCGTTTTATGTTACTTACATTTAAATCGTTACAACATTTTTGTATTCATTGTTATTTAGAATTAATACGTTATTCAACTTTTGCATTTATCGTTATTTAGAACAAAAACGTTATACAAGTTTTGCGTTCATCATAATTTAAAATAGTGTTAATACCTATTAAATTTAAAAGTAATAACTAATGCGGGTAGGCTATATGGCCCAGATATCGAATATAATATAAATTATAGTAAGTTGGCCCAGTTCATCAACAAAAAGTTGCCCAAAAGATTCGGTTGTATATTTTATCAGGAAATCATAAGCTCTATGCTCTCGTTTATAAGTAGAAATTAAAATTTTGTTTTCAGATTTTCAGATTTTTGTATTACGAAGGATATTGCTTTTTTGTATAGAAGCCTTACGGGTAGGGCAATTAGAAATTTATAATTTTGTTTTTTTGAACCCTCTAAGGTTTTTTTATTTAAAATCATTCGTATGTTATTTAATTTTCACAAATATACGTGTCTATAGTGTCACCCAAAACTAGAAGACCATATTGGAAAATTTATTGGTAAAAAGCAAAATAAGTATTACGTAAAATTTGAAATGATAACAAGTATTTAAGTTTGATGAATTTATATATTATTGTATATTTATATGTAGCTTACAAACTAAATTATTGATATGCAGGTAATAAATTATTATCAACAATTAAACCTAAATAACGAATCTAAGATATTTCTTTTTTTGTTTGCAAATTTGTAGATAACATTTAATATAGTTGTTACAATCATACAATTTCGTAGTTATTACATTTTTTTTATTGAAAATTTAATTTACGTTGTTTTGTCATAATTCATAGTTAAGGGGAAGCAGCGTATCCATTTCACGTTTTAGACATTAAACGATGACAAGATTACGCGTACTTAAAATAATCAGATTTCAATTCTGTAAAAAGATTTGAGTTGATTGACTTTTTATCCAGGTTATCGTGGAAATCGATTTTTGACATTTCTTTAAAAATTGTTCTTAAATTTAAGTTTAGTTTTTAAATTTTTAGATTTTCTTTAGTGTCTTTTTAAAGAAATTAAAACAGTTATTCTAAAATCAACTTCCACAATCACCTAGAAAAAAGGCCAATCAAATCAAATGATTTTGCAGAATTTAAATCAGATAATTTTGAGTTGACGTATTTTTATCAGGCTTTTAGGTCTAGATTGATTAAAATTTGTTTCCTGTTGGAACTATATATAATTATTTCATCAAATGCAATGACTTGTGCATGCACTTGCGAACCACTAAATATTTCACGGAAATTATAATGAATATCCCACATGCTGGTAGTAGTGGTATGACCCTCACATAAATGTTAATTTACTACTCCCACAACTGCGACTT
The DNA here is from genome assembly GCF_005508785.2 of Acyrthosiphon pisum. NCBI lineage: Eukaryota > Metazoa > Arthropoda > Insecta > Hemiptera > Aphididae > Acyrthosiphon > Acyrthosiphon pisum. The sequence continues at coordinate 5,678 of NW_021770220.1, read as the reverse complement.
CAACTGATAAACTAATTGCCTACCGTTTACTGCTTAGAAACAGAGCGCTTACAGCCCCCTCAAGTATATTTCATTTAAATATTTGTATGTTAAATTTAAACCTTTCGTTGTAGTAATGTAAGGCTATATTGACAAGACATAACTGTAAATAATAGGCATTAGGCAAGTATCAACAGCATAATAATATTATGTATTATCATCGTTTGTCACTATTTTGCTATACATTTTTAATTATATACTGCGTTTATATATTATTATATGAATAAGATTAGACCTAGAATATTACCCTGAGGAACACCATATTTGATAACATTCAAACATTCATTTCATTTTCCTATTTGTTTTCTATCAGGTAGGTAGTTCTTAAACCAATTTAGACTGCGATTATTTATTCCGAAAGTAGGTAGAATTATAAAAATAATTTCACGATGTATGAAGTCGAAGGTCTTAGCTAATTCTAGGAAAACAGCTAATGTTTTATTAGCATTGTCTAATTCATCATATAAATTGTGTTACATCATATAACGCATTCTCTGCTCGTCAATGCGGTCTAAAACCGTACTGGTTTTTAGACAATAGTTTATATTTTTCCAGGTACGTAATCATTGTTGCTTAAATTATTTTTTTGAAAATGTTAGAAAAATTTTTCAACATAGATATGGGTCTATACCGTTGGCCATAGTTTTCGATCTCACTCCTTATGTAGTGGTTTGATTAAAGCACATTTAAAATCATCCGGTAAAATACTATTTTTAATACTTAAGTTGTATTTGTATATATGTACAAGTGTATAAACAATTTGTTCAGAATATATTAATATTTTAACCGTTATCATATCATAATATTATATTCCGAAGCTGCAGCGGTGTCAGTATTCATAAATATATACAACAACTAGATATCCGTCTTATACTACAGTTATGAGTTATGAGTTTATGACCAATGTTGGAGTTGGCTGCCATTTATAAAGCAGGCAATGTTTACAATTATTCATATACATATATAGTGTGATAATATTATTTTGTAAACATTGACTGCTTTGTACTTCGATGATAATTTCGATAATAAGAAGGAGACGGCTATCTAGTTATTGTATATATCTCTATGGTCGTCTCTACGGTCGTTCATAATTAATCGTACCTCTGAGAACCACTTTTTATTGGGAAAAATTTGTAATTTTAATTCGTACAAAAAAGGCAAAATAAGATTTTAGTTGATAACTCAACGTGGGAATTTTGTGTGATGTGAAACACCCTATAATTTAACTACTTACTATATAAATAAAATTTATGTTTATTATTTTTTTATACAACTTATAATACAAGGAAAAAGTATAGTAGCCAGCACACTGACCCGAAAATGTTTGGTGGCTACGTAGCAAAATTCTAGCAGCCACGTTCGATTTTAAAAATTGGTTGGGTTTTCAAAATACATAAAATTAATTTCAAGTACCACCTGTATCACAATTACATCTTTAGTGTTGGGCTGTAAGTTGAGCCCTACATTTTTTTTATTTCCAAAAATTGTGCAAACTTAAAAATATAAAACTATTTATTTTATCCACAAGTGTAACCAAATATCTTACAACTATAGACCATATAAGTAAAAATAATTTTGTGGACATTTGTCATCAGATTCGCAAGACGAAATTATTTTTTTTACATAGGTAGCTGGGTAATTTGTTGACATTTGATTACTGAACGGTATTTGGCTACGTGAATAAATTACACCAAAAAATTATCCACTTATCCCTTGTGGTCTCCCCAACACGTTAAATATAACTCGGAACACCGACAGTGGCGCAGCACCGTCGCACCGACACTATATTATGTTATCTGTGGTTGTGTGTACAACTATAAGTACCGTCGAACAGCTCTTAGAAGTGGGGGACTTCAGAGTGCGAACTGGACTGTGTTTTATTTCTAAACATATCATACTTGTCACTAGTACTGCTCTTCTTCCTCATCACCTACGAACCGATATTGATTGTTTTCCATTCAGTTAGCCGTCGGTTGGCATAAATTTAATAATAAATACAATAAATGGGTACAAAGAATTGTGATATATTATTATGATTTGCAGATTTCATCGTTCTTCGACGGCAATGTTGATTTTGCATATCATAAAAACATGAGCTTGCGTGCCTGCTATTAATTTTATCCATCGTTTATGCTAGGTTTCATATCGTTTTGATGGAAAGAAGTTGTTGATTCAATACCAACTGTAGCAGTACAGTCTCGCCTTGAAAACCAGAGCTATGTACAATGTCCACATCCCGGGCCCAGGGAAATAGCTGTTGGTCATGCAGAAAATCCGGATCGGTTAGTTTCTTGCTGTATACTTTGCTTGCATATTTTACTTTGGTTGCAAGTGCGTAAAACCCGTGTACTACTTCAGAACTCCAAGTAAGAATAAATTGATGCACCATCGTCGTTTTAATTAATTCACTATAGTGAATAACACTAGGTATTTGAGTAGTGTTTCCTTTTTAATATGTATGTGACTTAAATATGCTATTTACATTATGTTCAGTACTTAACATAAAATAAACTGTAACCTTAATTTAATTATTATAATATAAAACAATTTATAATAGTCATCATAAAAAAAAATATGTATACAAAAATTATTATAGAAAATCATTGTTTTGTATTAAATACCAACTTGATAATATTTAAAAAATATTTTTAACCTTTGCGATTTGTTTTTAGAAATAGCATAAAAGATTTTCGATTTTTTCATATTTTTTTCAATAAAAGCTCGATAATTTAATATAAGGGTTCCCATAAATAGTTCACACTGAATTCAAAAAATCTAAAAAATGTATGGACACAGTTTTTTTCATAGACATCTTAAGTATACATGTGAACGAAATTATATATTAATTAAACGATGAATAATGATGATTTTAGTTATTTTCTTGTAATTTAATAATATTATTCGAGAGTACTTGAAAGGTATACTATGCATATTTATATATATCATTATATTTTAAACACACATTGGTTTTATAAAATTCAATATATTGGCCAAAATAAATTCAATTTACTGTATGATTAAATTAAAATAAAGTACTTTCTTATCTAGAAATAATAATACGTATATTATAATATTTGTATAATAGGGTGTCTAGATGCCCAGCAACGTATTTACAGAAACTTGCTGCGCTGAGGCACTATAGTTGCCGGATTGGGTTAGACTTTGTAGTCACGTCTTCACTACGTCCCCTAATTGATTTAGTGCACACTCTATTAAATATTCGTGTAGCAAACATATTTTATTTACCTAATCTATATAAATTATATTTGGTTAGGTTAGGTGTATATAATATAAATAGTTTATGTTAGATCATTAGATTTGACACCTTTCAATGGTTAACATTTCAAAATCTTATGCCTTGAGAGTTATCAAGTAGTTTAAATCCTGCTGCAAAATTAGAGTGTTGATCTGGCCTTACCTCGTGTTTTCTAGTAAACATGGTGATCTCGGCCTGGACGGAGGTCATCATAAAATCTAGGTGGATAATGTAATTTCTATCGTATCGGTAAGCTGCGACAATATTACGGAGAGCAATGGTCTGGAAACGTTGGATAATCTCAATATTGGACTAACTGGCACAACTCTACAGTTGTATTCTAAAGGTGCATATTGGTTACACATAAAAGACGTTTGCTTGTAAGGTTTAGTTCGGAGTGTCTACTGATCAGCTAATAATATTTTTTCAATTTCTCATTAATTTGCAGTTTTTTCTGGCTAACGTTAGGTTTCCAATTTAATTGCGAATCAAGGTGCATCCCTAAGTATTTTGCAAATCATTCTGTAGGATAATCTGTTGATCCGACAATACTGGGCAATATACACATTTAAGTAGAATATAATTTACGGGTACCGATTTGTCACTGTTAATTTTGATTTTTCAACGCTTAGTACAGTGAAGACCTTGTTAAGTGTTTGTTGAAGGTGATCAGTCTCAGTCTGCAGGTCTTCATCAGTTGTAAGTATTGCTGTGTTATTGTCAAAAATAGCTGTCATTGAATAGTTGGTAGTTGGAATGTCAGATGTGTAACGTAAATACAAATGAATCATAGCCTTTTTTGGTAGTTCTTTCATTATTTTTGAGCCAGGTGTTTTTTTTTAGATTGGTATTCGTATCGATTTCATTTGCGATTTCAATTGAAGTGAACTACTTAATATTTTCACGTATTTCGTTTCATGGTTGACACTGTTCTATATCGAGTTCAGAATCGATACTGATACACTGGAATACTTGTTCTAGATGACGTGCGTACATTTTAGCTTTGGTTTGGTCAAAGCCTGCTCGTAATCCATCTTCCTTCTCACTGCCATTTTTGATATGGATGACGTAGGCACATAATTTGGTAAACGGACTAAAGGCGAAGATGTAAAAGCAAAAAGTATCGTTTCACAATTAAAATTTGTATGCTGCAAACAACATTGAACAGTGGCACTTACACACTAGTCACGGACGCCAATAGCACGAAATAAACAGTCAACAATAAACCAAATACAAAAGAAAGAAAAATGTGAATGGAGATCTCGTACATAACAAATAGAATTATTGTAACTACCTACTTGTTAGAAACAATTCACTCTTTCATGTGTAATCGTTTAGTGTAAGCATAAACATTTCTACTGATTTTTCTGCTAACGACATTCGTATTCTTCATCTTCGTCGATTTCACGTGATTCGAATTTTTCACCTAAGTGGATCATCTTCATACAAAACCACCAACTGAGTACTGTTCTAGTGGTGGTGGGGTCTACGAGATTTACGCTGCATAATATGCGGTTTTGATCGAAGTGTGGCCGTAATTCCGGCGGCTGCGGTCTGCCACCATGCGGATGACGATGACTGTTAGTAATTGTGGTATTTCTTCTACAAGAGCTGTTAATGGCAACCTCAGGAGTATAAGTTGGCACTGTGATTAACAGCTGACTTTGCGTTATATCCAGACGGACGTTTACGCACATGGATTATGAACTTCAAGACGTAGGTAGTATTTATAAAATGGGTCACGTGAACTTCCCTGAAAACAATAACGAGAAAGACTATAACGACCGTGAAGACGAAAATAAAGAAGGTGACGTCCAGGACAGCAGAACTCAAGAAACCGACCATACTTGGTGATATAATCCGTAAAATACATCGCGGCTGGCATTTAGCACATCCTCTAATTGGAAGTTTCGGTGTTGTTTTCACACATGACACCACCCTCCGGAAACCAGAAGAATTTCGGATCCACCGCTGTTATCGATCCGGATATCTCGCGGTGGTATGCTGAGACCTCCTCCAATTGGCGTACGCATACCAATCATATATTAGCAAATGTAAACTATACCACAGAAAAACCTTTGTTGGTTGAACAGATCTCGACGTCTTCCGTTACGTAATAAATGCATAATATTTCAGCCGTTTTTAGAACGACCGCAACGCGTCCGACTGCAAATCCCACCGACCGAGGTGCTAATGGAATTATAGTACCTGAAGAAGCGGCTCTGAAAGTGGCTTCTTATGAAGCGGAGTGCTTGAAGCAAACATAGACTTTGAAGGTCAACAATTGCTGTCGGCATATGGCAACAACTCCACGGTGGATTTACGTTGCATTGTTTTCGCCACTGCCAGTGCCGGGTTGAGTTGGAGTTTTCGTAAGATGATC
>NW_021770219.1:3325-4187 GCF_005508785.2 Acyrthosiphon pisum | reverse complement strand
TTAAAATCGAGTAATATATCAATTTTGTTGTGCGTAAAGTGTTAAATTTGATTAAGCAAAGTATATAAAGTTATACAATCAACTTGTCAGTACTAATGTCTATACAGTAGTGACACACGTTATATAATTTAATTTAATATAATTTAAAATTGTATAATATTAAATATTAAATGTTTTAACAACAAAGTATTAAATAGTAATAAAGAAAAAAACATACACAAGACAATTTTCATTACGGACATAATAATATTATATTAAAAATTTAAAAATAACACAATTCAAAACAATCAAAACAATTTATCAGTTGTATCACACTTTTCATATGTAACCAGTATTCCCAATTACGAAAAACTGAATTCTCCATGAAATATACATAAAAATTCATATTATGTCACTTGAAAATGTAATATTTTTTTTATACGGGTTATGGGTTAAAACCCGAATTTAATTTCGGTTTTGGGTGTTTCGGGTTATACGTCATCAAAATCAATCGGGTTATATGGGTTTACGGTTTTGATAATTTTTAAGGGTTTTTTAAGGGTTTTGGCTATATGGGCTAAACGGGTGCAAAGCCTTGGTATTAATCATATCTATAGGATATAGGTATATGAATGTAGAAACTAAAAGGTATAGATTGTACAATTATTTGTTGAACTATATAGCGCCATAGCGGCCAACTAACTATAGCACATGTCACACGCTGACACGACACACGGGAATACGGGATAGGTATTGGATTTGGATGCATTGCAACAGTTTTCTTTTCGGGAAATGTATTATAGGTACTTACAGTAAAATAACAAAATATGCAGTCCTGACAGTTTATTATATATTGCTTCGAATTTTTCTTATGTATTATGGG
>NW_021770219.1:0-800 GCF_005508785.2 Acyrthosiphon pisum | reverse complement strand
TTTTCAACCTGCTATTGTAACAATGTATCAGGAGCCTTTTATTAATTTTTTACAATTTTTGGCCCAATAGATAAAACTTTATTGATATTTATAGAAAAAAAAAAACTAAAAAAATTGAAAACTTACAATGTCCGTAAACAGCTCAAAAAGAGTCAAATTATTTTCAAAATTTTATCGTATATAGAAAATGAAAATATGAACATTCAGTGAAATTGTCATGTATCTACAGTCATTCGTTTTTTAATTACAACAAAATAAGAAAATCGTCTCATGAGAATCGAGCAAATATCAAATGTTATAAAAATATGAATTTCAAACGCTCATAAAAATTTAATTTGACTTTCTTATAGACATTTTTTTTTTGTTAAAGGTAGATTATCCTATAAGGAATCTTGTATCACATTTTAAAATCTTAGTTCTAAAAAGAAAAATTTTTACGAATTATAAACTCAACATAATTAGGTAATTTTCGTGATTTTTCCATATTTTGTCAATTTTTGAACTTTAAATGCTAATAAAAAAAAACTGTGACTAAGAATTTTTAATATTTTTCAAATGTCATTGTAACAATATAGTAGGAGCCTTGTATTAAATGTTCAAGTATTTTTACTTAACAAATAAAGTTTTATTGGCATTCATAGAAAAAAAAACTAATTAAATTGGAAACTGGAATTGTCCGTAAACAGCTCAAAACAAATCAAAATATTTTGAAAAATTCATCATGTATAGAAAATAGAAATATAAACAACCAGTGAAAATTTCATGTATCTACAGTCATTCGTTTTAAAGTTACACCAAAA
>NW_021770218.1:54553-57746 GCF_005508785.2 Acyrthosiphon pisum | reverse complement strand
ATTTTTTACAGCGAATTGTTTAGCGGACGATTTTCTTGAATATGTTGATGTATCTAAATCAAACTTATAATGAATAGTTTCTGAGTTATTAAGGATAATAATTCTTAAAAATTATTTTACAAAATTAATAAATGTAGTATTATAATAGGTAGGTATTTATTATACTTGGATCATTTCTAAAAATTAATTATATTGATAAATCGATAGTTATTACTAATAAATATTAGTTATTACTAATCCTATAGTCTTGCCGTCTTGGAATGTGTCAGTCAGTCAGGACACATTCGTAGTTATTATACAATTTGGGTAGTGTATATCATATTATCCAGTGCTTGAATTGGAAAAAAAATAGAAGGGGGATGCAAAAGTTTAAAACATTTGTGCGTCCCCCGAACATTTAAATGTCTTATAAATTCTTGAAATTAGAAGGGGTACGCTAAAATATTTTTAAAATAGAAGTGGGACTCCGTCCCCCCACGCCCCCCCCCAATTCAACCACTGAATTCATATCTATACCTGCAATGGAGTATAATTTGTGCCGTCGCATAATCTGTGCTGTTCAGAATAAATTTAAAAATGTGTCGAGTCGAAAACCGTGTTTGAGAGTCTAGAGTCCAGTCAGTCACCTCTACTGCGCGACTTAGTTACTTAGATAGGCATTCCGATTGCGGTGGATTAGGTGAAATCGATATTTTGGGAAAATTCTTTATACTATTTATTAGTTTAAATGCGTTATATCCATATCAAGACATAATAGTTTATTAACGTATAGACTCGACGGGGTCATTCGCACGATGGAGCCAGCAGTTTACAATACAGTTTGATTGCTAAGTGGTGCAGTGTCATACGTAAAAATTGTGCAATTAGGTAGATAGATACCTATAATATAGATACAGTATTGTGCACCTAATAAAAGGAAAGGTAGAACTATATTATTATTATTATTATATATATGAAATGTATAATGTAATATTATCATCTTATCGTCGAACGTTGGTTATTACTTATTATAGGTTGAAAGATATATTATTTTATTAATCTATATTGAATATCATGAACATCGCGGACTCTGTCAGTCGATTTAATTTCCGCAATCTCTCTCAGGCGAAGCTTTTATCATCGGTTGTAGTGGGGTATTTCAGTGGAGTGTCGAGGTATACGATTTCTGCACCGCGGATGTCTGTCCAGCTTCCATCTGACAATTTGACGTCGGCAACAAAGTACCTATACCTAGGTAAGTTTTTAATTTAATTTAAATTAATTATTTATTTTAAGTAAAATTATCTTAGGATTGCTTACTACAATTATACTTGCGTCGTATACTGTGTTTGTATTTTTTTTTGTGTTATATTATTATGACTATAGTTAGTAGGGCGCGGGTTCATAATATGCAATTATATCAATATTTTTTCCTTTTCACATTTTTGGATTTTCATCAGTAATTTTTATACAAATCATAAAAGATTGAAGCTCATGTCATTTTTTGTTGTTGTGTATAACCGCATATTTAACTGTTATTGCATATTTTGATAAAATTTATAATTTATAGCATATTGAAGGGATAATTAAAAAAAAGAAAAAAGTATAAGATAATATTTTGACAAGTAGAAAATTCAAAAGTAAATTTTTTGGACACTTAACACTAAATAATAATTGAAATAAAGATGAATACATTAATTTGATATACCTAGCTAATTATAAGTTGATTAATTTGTTTTAAATTATTTTAATACCTCAAAATTGTATAGTTAATAATTATCATCAAATAAAAATTGTGCGGTAATTTACCATATTACCCAATTAAACATTTTTTCTTGCACATTTTCATAACTTTGTAAGTCTGTACTCAACACGTGTCACGTCTATTGTTGAACCTGTATATAAGTCGTATTCTGTTATGGTAACTCGACCACATAACATGGCTGTAGAATAGTAAACTTCAAATCTGCATATAATAAAGCTTATTGCTACGTAATACTTTATAAATCTAGGTTCAACTGGCATCGTGTTCAAAGATTTTTTTTAATTTTTATACGACTAGTTACTTATTACAACATTAAAATTCTCACGACTTTCTTTAAAAAATAACTATGGACTATCAAAAATAACTGTGGGGGTCTATAACACCTGGATAATATTATAACTTTTAAATTTGATTAAAATTCAATTAATTTAATATTAAAAATAACAGAGTAAAATTAATTTTTTACGTACAAATTTGGGGAGTTTGTAAATATATATAAGTTACACCACTCCAATCTTCAGATGACTATGTAGGTACCTTTAATATTTTTAAGCTGCTATTATATAACTTATCTTAGGTTAAATTTTCAAACTTTTGACACAGTAAAAAAAAATACTGGCATTAACTTATATATAAAATATTTAAAATGTCTATAAATAGCCTAAAACTATGACTTATACTCGTAAGAACTAAGAATCCCAATCTCTAACTCATGTTATGTAATAAACAGTAACATTTTCTTTTTAAAAAAGAATTTTTTTTTTTTATCAATTTTTCTAATTTATATAAAATACGTATTTTTTTAAACCATCCTAAATTCTACCTAGCAGATATTTTATATTTTAAATTAACTCTAATTATATTTATAAAATTATTTACTATAATTTCATAATCTTAAAACAATCCTATTATGTATATCAATATTGAATATGTATACTGTATCTTTTGGCAACCTGCCCGGTGGGCAGTCCGCTTAAGAGAACTTCGTACCCGCATGTGTTGTCTCCGTCTTACAAACGTACGACATAGCAAATTTTCGTTCGCTAGTTTCAATAGGGTGCTGTCATTTTTGATTTTAGAGTGGATTGACCTATCATCAAACTTTTAGGTAACAACATTATCTGTGCCCTCTCGTTGGTTTTTTACGGTTTATATATTTATTATACCATATTTTATCAGTATGTAAAATATTAACGTTTGAAAATGCTCATAATTCACTTAAAAATTAAAATATCGTAAAAAACCAACGGAAGACATAGATAATGTTGTTACCTAAAAGTTTGATAATAGGTCAATTCACTTTAAAATCAAAAAATGACAGCACCCTATTGAAACTAGCGAACGAAAATTTGCTATGTCGTACGTTTGTAAGACGGAGACAACACATGCGGGTACGACGTTCTCTTAATATAATATGGTAAAATTGTTTAGTTATTTTTAACCTTGAGA
>NW_021770218.1:53300-54453 GCF_005508785.2 Acyrthosiphon pisum | reverse complement strand
TTAAATTTCAAGCTTTTTATCCAACAAATAAAACTGTATTGATATTTTTAGAAAAAAAAACTAAAAAAAAATGGAAAATGAAAATGTCCGTAAAGAGCTCAAAATAAAATAAAAATAAAAATAAAAGAACACACATCATTGTAAAATCAATACATTCATCGTTCCACTCAGAATCTAAAAAACACACATCATTGTAAAATCAATACATTCATTGTTCTACTCAGAATCTAAAATTTTGATATTTTAAAAATTCTAAAAAATAAACTACTTGACTTAGATAAATGATTTTACCATTCAAATCGTTCTTATAATCAGATCCAAAAATTAGCTTTTAAATTTTTATATTCAGTATTAAAAATAAAAATAATTTTTTTTTTATTACACGTGTAGCGCAAAATTCAATTAAATTATTAATTAATATGTATCATGTATGTTATATAATATATTATCTAAATATATATAAAAACGGAGCGTGAAAAATGTACGTTACCTCATCAATAGAGAACGGCTGGTCCGATTTGGCTCAAACTTTTTTCAAGATTTTCGTAATCGCCAAGAGGAGGTTTTTACGAAAAATTTTTTTCGGAAAATCCACCGGAAAAGTAAGGAATCTGGATGTAATAAATACAACAGTGGCGCAACAGTGTATTATATATTGGTTGCTATTGGTTAATCAGGCATTTTGTTGATTTGTATTATTATTTTTTGTCAATATATATATATATTTATAAAAATGAATGTTTGTGTGTAGATTAGACCTATAGGAAGAAGACATGCTAATTTAAAAATGGTTAAATTTGGTTTTTTTTATTCATCGGATTTTAGTACGGTTAGATTAGCTTAGGATTTTGTATTAATTGATTATATTAATCTACCATAGGTGGAATACGACAAACTTGGTATAACTTTGATCATTTTATAGTTAAATCATACAGTTATACGTACAAACAGCCCGGGGTCCGCGATCTATCGCAGGTAGATTGCCTACCTGATAATATAGTGCTGCGGCCTGCGGATCAGAATTTTTATTCCGGGCAACGGAAAAGTTAAAATAAATTTTGAACACTATACACCGAATATTTTATTCCGGGCAACGGAAAAGTTAAAATAAATTTTGAACACTATACACCGAATATTAAATAACGAATTGGTA
>NW_021770218.1:49848-53200 GCF_005508785.2 Acyrthosiphon pisum | reverse complement strand
GTGGAATCCGCTGACACAGGGTTTCTATTGTGACACGGAGCGTCGCCGTCTAACACACTACGGGAGGCCAGTCAGTCTTAATATTACGTTTTAACGAATACATTGTCATTAGCCGTGGTAATAATAAAATATAACTATTATTCAAATTATTTTGCGTACATTATTTTAATTCTTGTGAGAAATCATAACAACACAGACAGCTATGTTTTTATCAAAATTAGTACATTTTAACGTATGTTCACATTGATGAGTATATTTTTAGGTTTTAGCACAAATTCTACCTACCTACGCATATAACGAAAAAATGAGTAAATTATATATGAATAGGTACTATATTGCATTTAATTGCTGTATATTGGATAGCGTTGTATCAGTATGCATGGCGACGTTGTAATATATTTTATGTATCTACTGTAAATATATTATAATTAATATTAATTAATATATGTTTAAGAATTTAGATATTAAATAAATTGTATATCGAAAATATTTTATGTAAATTATTATTTGAAATAATCGATCCAGTCTACATGTATGTATGTATGTATGTAAGAATATGTAAGGATATATATATATATACACATTGTGTATGCCTATATGTACGTGACTTATTGATGTGTATATATTATGAATGTTTATATGTATACCTATAATATATATATATTTTTAGGTGTTTGTAATGTCAAATATGTATAGGTATATGATTTAATGTGGGTTTGTATATCATACTATGTTTCACATGTTCATGTAACTGTAGAACTAAGTGATGGCTCGATAATAGTTTTTACTTATTGTTATATTTATATATAAATATAAATAATTCCCACTGCACTTGACGAATTATTCGTTATATAATAGTTAAAAAGATTTATTTTTTTCTCTTAAATACCTATAATCCATGTATATAAGTTGTGATTTTAGTCTAATGTAATCTCATACAATATTTCAATGTATGTATGATTGATTAAAAATATAAGTATCTGTAATATTATTCAGGATAGGTTAGCCTAATAGTATTGTGTATATAAAGATAAAAGAATAAGAATGTATGTATGTTCCCACCTATATGCTCGTTGTAGTATGAGACTGTATAGAAAATAATATGAAGTAATAATATGAAAATGTATAAATGTTTGATTGATAAAAATGTTACGATAGTACTACAGATGTAACGTTTATTATTATGTACTTCGAGATTTTGGTAATAAACCGCATAAAGTATATCTACTGAAATGAGAGATATTGTTAATAGTTCTTAATTTTCCGACATTATAACTTATACAATGATATATGCCGGAGATGATATGCCTATGTGTATACGTATGGTAAAATAAAAATATTATACAAGTGAAATGACTGTTGTAAGTATGCGCTGATAAAATATATGTGTCAGTTACTTGAGTGATAAGTTGTTGTATGTAAGTTTCTGTAAGTGTATAGGTACGCGTACTTATTATACGTTTTCTCATACGTAAGCGTGAAACAATACGTTTTGCTCGAGTCGGGTGGGTTTCGTTGGTGGTGACGGTGACTGGTAGCGCATGTGTCTTTCTCATGCACATGCATGAATTAGAATATATATATAATATGTTTGTAATATTTCATATATTTTTAACACGTTTATAGTATACAGCGCAATTTTAAAACATTCTACAACATCATTGTTTTTAACACGTTCTTATAATATTTTCGAGTTTAAATCATAATGTATACTTGTGATACTTGTTCTGCGTCTTACGCGAAAAGATTATTTAAATAGACATAAAAATAAACACGCGGGTAGACGTTTCTCGTGTACTATGTGTACTTTAACGTTTAGTTACAGTTCCGATTGTACACGTCATATGAAAAATATTCATCGTAAGTATATAGTGTATTTGAATTAAATATTTTTTTTAATTTTTTAATTATTTTACAAAGGAATCGCCCCCACAAATAACACTATTAAAATAGCTTATCAAATGTACGTGCCTAATGTACTGCCTAATGAACAACCTGGACCGTCAAATCGAAATGATAAATCTTCCAACGCGATAACCGATGATGTTATATGTATTGATTCTTTCGAAACTGAGGATAATACACGAGGTTAGTTTTTTAAACACTTTGATTTTCTAACCTACATAATAATTTATTTCGATCTAGTTGCCTCTAAGCCTTCGATTGCGACATCCAAAGACGATATCTGTTTGGCGGCGTTGGATGCATTTGAAAATGAACTGGCTACTGCAGGTAAACGCGTCTATAACGAGAATTCAAACGGAGTTTCTAAAAAGAAACGTATGAAGATGATTACATCACCGACATTTGTTGAAACAAAGTCTGCGTTTAACGGATTGTACAAAGAATATTTTTAAAAAAACACTGATGGTATTAAAAAAGTTAGAGATTTTTTAGACAGTTCAAAGCCAGAGATGTATGCTATACTATACGATTCAATTAAAATCTCTCCGGTAAAGTATAATATTAAATTAGAGGCTACATATTTTATACCTAATACAGATACGAAAGAAAATAGAGCATTTATAACTCGATCAAGATCAGTATTTCAATCCGATGATGTTAATAATTTTTTAGAATTAGATTTTACTAAGCTCTTACAAGAACAATAAGAGATGGAACATAAAGGCAGTGGCTTTTCATTGAAGAGTATAGACGGAATTATATTCAACGTAAATTTATATAAACCATTAGGAGGTTCGTCATATATACCACTTCCGGAATTTATACAGAGGAAAAAGGCAACAATTAATGTTTTAAACTTTGACGAAAAATGCTTTAAATATAACATTTTAGCAAAACTAGTAAATCCTGTTCATGCTGAAAGAATAGGATCTAATTATGTTGAAGTAGAGAACAGGTATGATTTTAAAAATGTAAATTTCCCTGCTTCATTAAACGATATTGTAAAATTTGAAAAAACAAATAAAGTTTCGGTTAATATATATAGTTCAAAAGACGGAGAGCTCAAATATAAAAATAACGTAAAATAAAAAAAAAAGAATAAATTAAACCACAATAAAACCTGAACAAACCATAGTTTATCCAGTAAAAGTATGCGAGAAAGAACTCGATGATCACTACGATTTATTATTATTTGGTGATGAAACGGGAAAACAGCATTACTGTCGTATAACTAATTTAGCAAAGTTAATCGGAGCGCAACTAACAAAAAATGTACACGCTATATTATTATGTAAGCGGTGTTTTAAGACATACTTTGGTGTTAACCTTTGCGGGGTTACCGCAGAACAACGCCTTAATAACTACAAATTAAATTGTAATAAAAATAAGCCTATGATACCATTATTACCGCGTCCTAATACGTATATGAAGTTTGAAAATTGGGATC
>NW_021770218.1:37978-49748 GCF_005508785.2 Acyrthosiphon pisum | reverse complement strand
GTACGCGCAAACATCCATTTTCAATTTATGCAGACTTTGAATCAATATTAGAAAAAAATAGTAATAATAATGATTCAAATAATACACACATTATTTACCATCATTATGTCATGAGTTATTGCTATTATGTTAAGCCGAGTGATGATATACCCAAACAATTGTTAGAAAAATATGATATTAAGACGGACCAGTTGTTCAGAGGAGATTCAAGTTTTACCAATTAAAAATAGTAGATTAACTTTTTTTTAAATTGAGTAGTTAAGTTAATATTATTTTCCATATTAACTTTTGACTTATCGAGTTAAAATTGTGATCTGTTAACTATTAACTTCTAATATATTGAATATCGATCTTGTGTAGCATGAACTTAATTATTAAGTTACTTGTTTTCATTAAATTGCCTAACCTACTTTTACAAATAATAAATATACAGTGAGAACGTTGGGTGCCAGGTTTTGTAAATGTCAATGGGGCCGAACTTATTACTTTTTAGCCTTAACTTTTAACAACAATATATTCATGAGCAGCGATTAATCTTTTCAAAGGGGGCTGCGGGCCCTGAGCCCCCATTCAATCGGCGTCTATGGTGAGAACCACTCTATATGTTAACGTTGTGCTCATAATGATCAGGTGTACTATCTGTTTGACTCCGTAAAACATATTTTAAATTCTACATGGAGCAAAGAATGATTTGATTTTACAATGATTTTTTGCGTAGGTGAAGGTATACATGATGATGCCTGGTAGAAAAAATATTTGATTTTCAACTAAAATATCTTTTCTGGTAAGTGCATGTACGTAGTTGATAGTTTTGGGAAGTCAAAATTAAAATTCCCAATAGATTTTTTCAAAATAATTGTGATAAAACACAAAAAAAAAAGTGAGTAAGTGGATGTCGCTCTGCTGTACAGTAGGTTACAAGTGTTCACTGTAATGGACGGTATTAAATTTGAATTCAATGATATAATATCATTGCATGAGAAAAACGTTCCGAGCGAAACGGTCAGTCAGTCTAAGATATTTGTGTGGGAGGGGGGGGGAACCTAATTGTTGCAACCGTGCAAATCGACGGCGCAGATGTGGCCGTCAGGAATTATCCGCGCTCGAACTATGCTGGCTCAGAGTAATTACCGTGCGATGATAGTGGACTGAAAAGCGAAAAAGGAAATAAGAAAATTGATGATAGTAAAAATATAGTTGTGTCAATATTGAACTTTAAATGCTTATAAAAAAAACAGTTACAAAAAATTTTTTATATTTTTCAAGCATTTTTCGCCAACAAATAAAGTTTTATTGACATTCATTGAAAAAAAGACTAATAAAATTGGAAACTGAAAATGTTCCCAAACAGTTCAAAACGAATCAAAATATTTTGAAAATTATATCGTGTTCAGAAAATGGAAATATAAATAACCAGTGAAAATTTCATGAATATAGAGTTACACCAAAAACCAAAATCGATTTTGTGTAAAAATTCCCGTTTTTCCTTAACTTTTATTTTTTTTTCCAGGCGTTTTAGAAAAATATTGGGTTTATTTGACCTCCCCAATGCACCAACAATATTCACTTTCCTATCGAAGAAGATACTGAAGTTAAAAATCAATGCATTATTTCGACTACTTATCGTATACACAGACACAAAAAAAAAAATTAATAAAAAAACACACATGATTGTAAAATCAATATATTCTTCGTTCCACTCGGAATCTAAAATTAGAGAAAAGTGAGAATTTTTTCGCAAAAGCACTTTTTGACAAATCCTAATTTCTTTTATTTTTCAGAGTGGTTTCCTATTTTTCGCCATATTCAGTAATTTATTAAATTTATTGCTTACTATTTGAATAAAAGTGATCACATTATGATTAAAACGGAAATCACTTTATACAGGTGTGTGATGTATAGGTATGAGTTTTCAATTAAAATATAATAATACTTACTGAGACAATCCGTTACTTGAACCAAAATAATTAATCGTTAGTAATAAATGTTATAAATAATATTATAATGTTATGTAATAGTTTATTATTATGTTTAGGAATGTGTTTGGTATTAAATCAGTACCGGGACTGGAGCCTGTAATTGGAACTTAAGGAGCTAAGTGACTCAAATACAACTGTTAAATTAACCGAACAAGAGTGGAGTGAAGAGAAAAGAACTTTGAGTTGATTTAAAATTTACATTGAAATAATCATAATATTTATAAACGCTAGAAAAATAATTAACAAAAGCATGGAACATATATCGTTAGAAGTATCAATTAGAGGATATAAATTTTAATCTAATAAAAATAAAAAATATCATAATAATATTGTGCTTGCTATTTGATACAAATACTGATTCAAAAGGATATTATTGTGTTAAAAATGTAATCTTGCTGAAAATCTTATTCTCTCAAATAATTTGATTTATTTATTATTTTTTTTAGTATAATAGTGTATGAACTAAAACTACAATCATGTATTTTATACCTATGGTTATTTATAATATCATCTATATTATACCTATAAATATGAATCTGTTATGAATCATGTATAGTGTATAGGTAGTAAACACAAATAAATAGATACTTACGAAGAGTGTATGTACAACCAAGAACATTTAAAATAAAACATAAAACTATCATATAATTAATACTTTTTCCCATGTTCAAAGATACAACTCTGATGTACACTAACTAAATGATATTTTACAGCGTTGGATATGACAATAATATAAAATGTTTTCTAGTCAATGCTTAGCATACTATTATACTAAATAGGAAGGTGTGTAAAAAAGAAATTTATAACGAAACGCGTCGTAACCATATAGATATAATAATATTTTTCCCCACCTAGTGAACAAAGGCCTTGTACTGAATACACGAAATTGAGGGAGGGGCCTCTGTAAACATTAAACACATTTTCATTACAACTAGCCTCCGCCGGTTATATTTTTATTTTGTAGTTTGGACCACATGTTATATTGTTTTTGTATACCTAGTGTGTTTACATAATAAAATCTGCATATCCTTCAACACCAGGCATTGTTGTAAACCACAAGGTCAAAATATAATATATTATTTTAGTAAATATTTAATAAAATATTATACACATTGATTACTACAAAAATCATATACGCTATGAAGTTATTATTTTCCATGTGTACGAATAAGAACTGCCGAAGTCTATATTAAAATATGAAATATTATTTTGTTACGTGTACAATACTTAAAGACTTATACTTTGTAGTCAATTTTCTATCCAATGGAACTACCTACAAATATTCACTGAATCGATAGTCCTCACTCAGTTTTTACTGAAACCCACTCAACATGTGTAGGTATTTACCATCTAGTTCCCTAATCATTAAGGGCTCCATCAAAAATATTCCCAAGGGCCCCAAAATATGAATTTCCGTCACTGGCTTCAATATATTTAGAAACCCATAAAGTACGATGACAAACTAAAATTCATTAAATTTACATTTTTATACTTTGCATTTAAATCTTCATGGGCATTATATATGGGTACACCAGCGATTTTAAATGCTGCCTACAGTTTTCCAAAATTATGTAGATAATTAAATATCTAAAAATTAAATTTGTGATATAACTGTCGTAAAGCCGTCGACTGTAATACTAAACATGGCGTATGTACTGTGCTACGTAATTTTGTTTATATCAAAATTAAAAATTAAAAATTAAATATTTAATATATGCATAAAATATCATATCCATATAAAATCATTAAACTGTTGATACATATAATAATTTAATAAAAAAGTACCTTACGTGGCATTTTTAAAAACTATTGTTACATGCACTCTAATTTTATTATTTTTCAATGCGTACAAAATACAATTTATTATTATTTTTCAGGTAAATGTGCTTAAATATTTAATACCTATAAGCTATCATTACAATCAAATAGATCGAAAGAAAAAAAGTTAAAGTTTACAAAATAACACTACTCAAATTGTAAATGATATAATCAAAAGATTAAAAACATTTAAACATAATTTTGTCATCAAATTTTTTAAGAATGATGAATTTTTATTACATCAATTTTTACTTATATAATTTCGAGTGCTTGATAATTTGATACAATCTTTTATAAACATTCAGGTTAGGTATTAGTAAAATGTTTGTTCTACACTCGCCATTAGACTCTATATTTTATACTTTTATTAATAATTATAGGTATCAATTATAGGTAACGAAAAACAGCCGTAGAACGGAAATATTTACGCGACACCAGTTTTAACACAAATTTATTTTGATTTTCTTGTTTTGATTAAAAAATAATAATTAACCCTAATGAGTTAAAATCTGAATAAAATACTTGAAATAGGTACCTAAGATTTTATAGACCTGTTTATAATAATATAATGTTTAACATAGTAGGTAGCTAATAACTAGCGGTACTTATACTTGAAGATACAGTGATTTTAGCAAAATTACAACATTAACAAAACAAAATATACCTAGTACGTTATGATAATAATATTATATGTATGTGATTTTGATTTATTAGATTTAGCGAATACGTTACTTAATTTTTCATTTAATTTTTACATTATTGTTTTTTTATATATTATATCAGCATTATTATTATTGCTATTTTAAATCCAAACTCGATAAGAAGATGAATAGCAAAATGCACTGTTTCTCAAGTATAACTAACGCCTTAGCGTTCTAATATTTATTACAATAAGTTGGTACCACGATTTATTAAAATTGTTGTAAGTAGGTACCACGGTTCAAGGTAGAAGATATCTTAAATTGTGGTACCTAGGTCGTAGGTACTCAGTTACCAATTACAGTCGTACAATTTTAGGCTAAAGTGCACTTAACCAACCCCCTTACGATTTTCAAATTTTTTTTTTTTCAAAAGACTTGTTTTTTTATGCTTAAAACGATGGTGTAATTTTTTTTTCCGGAAACTATTATTTTAGAAGTTATAGCCTTCCAAAGTTTACGATTTTACGTGTATGCGCATGCGCGCAACGGTACTGGACTGCCACGCGCAGCGTCTATAACAAATTTTATTTTTTTACGTATTTTAACAAGTTTTGGGAGAATAATATTGTGAATCACGTCATACTACAATGTTTTCGAAGCCGGCTAGAATAGAGATAAAGTTTAGGTCACCCGTTTAGTAAGTTTAGATATAGAATATAGGTTAATAGGTAACCATTAGTCGATCATCTACCTGCGAAGATAATTGCTTTTTAACAACTTTGTTTAATTCCGAGGCCTACCCAAGGTGGTTTTGCACAGCAAATCAGGGGATATTTTCGTTTTTAATTGTCCGAGCAAGCGGAGCGAGCGAGTAACCCCGCTCGATGACCTGGTGCAACAAAAATGCAATTTTCTTAACTCTGTGATCCACTTGGGGAGGTGTTGCATAACAAATCGGGGATAAATTATTATTGCACCATCGTTTTAAACAAGTTAGAATACGTAAGTACAAAAAAATAACAAAAATCGTCTTCCGCGCGACCTTATAGTAGTGTTGCGCGCATGCGAATAAACGTAAAATCCCAAACTTTGGAAGGCTATAACTTTTAAAATAATGGTTTCCGGGAAAAATAAAACTACACAATCGTTTTAAGCATAAAAATCCGAGTCTTTTGAAAAAAAAAAAATTTGAAAATCGTGAGGTGGTTGGTAAAGTGCATTTGTTCCCAATTTTACCTAACTAATTTGTAATTTGAAATTTGTACTTTCTAATAAATATTTGTAAGTGGGTGAGTCGATCTTCAAAAATATCTTCAACAACTCGTATTTATTTGAGGATATAGCTGCAAGCTGCCACTGTTCATTACAAAAAAAGGCGGATCGTTGGTCTCAAGGATAAGGTCATTTTTTGTGTGATTTAAACATAACATAATATTATGGTCATGATTATGTGGCCTGATGTGAGCCGCTAGATTCATTTTTTCTTGACCAAGTCAGCGCATGTTCATTCTCTCCTGGCTATATCATATAGGTACGTGTAGCAGAAAAGTCAATAAGTTATATTTTAAAAAATAATTAAAAAATATTGATTAGAACAAAATTATTTCAATCGTCAGGTCTTCATTATGTTACACCCTGTATACAAGGTGATTTTTTTAAGTACTCTTCGCCCCAATTTTCCATTTAACAATATTGCAAGACTTTGGGTGCAAGACAGGTGATTTTCTTGAACATGTTGATGTATCTAAATCAAAATTCTAATGAATAGTTTCTGAGTTATTAAAATGTTTGTACTAAGGATAATAATTCTTAAAAATTATTTTACAAAATTATAAGCTACATGTAATAATAAATGTAGTATTATAGTAGGTAGGTATTTATTATACTTGGATAATTTCTAAAAATTAATTATATTGATAAATCGATAGTAATTACTAATAAATATTAGTTATTACTAATCCTATAGTCTTGCAATCTTGGAGTGTGTCAGTCAGTCAGGACACATTCGTATTTATTATACAATTTGGGTAGTGTATATTATATCTATACCTGCAACGGAGTATAATTTGTGCCGCCGTAAAATCTATGCTGTTCAGAATAAATTTAAAAATGTGTCGAGTCGAAAACCGTGTTTGAGAGTCTAGAGTCCAGTCAGTCACCTCTACTGCGCGACTTAGTTACTTAAATAGGCATTCCGATTGCGGTGGATTAGGTGAAATCGGTATTTTGGGAAAATTCTTTATGATATTTATTAGTTTAAATGCGTTATATCCATATCAAGACATAATAGTTTATTAACGTATAGACTCGACGGGGTCATTCACACGATGGAGCCAGCAGTTTACAATACAGTTTGATTGCTAAGTGGTGCCGTGTCATACGTACAAATAGTGTATTTAGATAGATAGATACCTATAATATAGATACAGTATTGTGCACCTAATAAAAGGAAAGGTAAAACTATATTATTATTATTATTATATATATGAAATGTATTATGTAATATTATTATCTTATCGTCGAACGTTGGTTATTACTTATTATAGGTTGAAAGATATATTATTTTATTAATCTATATCGAATATTATGAACATCGCGGAAACTGTCGAATTAATTTCCGCAATCTCTCTCAGGCGAAGCTTTTATCATCGGTTGTAGTGGGGTATTTCAGTGGGGTGTTGAGGTATACGATTTCTGCACCGCGGATGTCTGTCCTGCAATCATTTGACAATTTGACGTCGGCAACAAAGTACCTACCTACCTAGGTAAGTTTTTAATTTAATTTAAAATAATTTTTTATTTTAAGTAAAATTATCTTAGGATTGCTTACTACAATTATACTTGCGTCGTATACTGTGTTTGTTATGTTTTTCGTTGTTATATTATTATGACTATAGTTAGTAGAGCGCGGGTTCTTATGCAATTGTATCAATATTTTTTCCTTTTCACATTTTTGGATTTTCGTCAGTAATTACTGAATATGATACAAATCATAAAAGATTGAAGCTTATGTCAATTTTTTTGTTGTGTATAACCGCATATTTAACTGTTATTGCATATTTTGATAAAATTTAAATTTTATAGCATATTGAAGGGATAATTTAAAAAAAAGAAAAAGGTAAAAGATAATATTTTGACAAGTAGAAAATTCAAAAGTAAATTTTTTGGGCACTAAATACTAAATAGTAATTGAAATAAAGATAAATTCATTAGTTTGATATACCTAGCCTAATATAAGTAAGTTGATTAATTTGTTTTAAATTATTTTAATACCTCAAAATTGTATAGTTAATAATTATCATCAAATAAAAATTGTGTGGTAATTTACCATATTACCCAATTAAACATTTTTTCTTGCTCATTTTCATAACTTTGTAAGTCTGTACTCAACACGTGTCACGTCTATTGTTGAACCTGTATATAAATTGTATTCTGTTACGGTAACTCGACCACATAACATGGCTGTAGAATAGTAAACTTCAAATCTGCATATAATAAAGCTTTGTGCTGGGTAATACTCTATAAATCTAGGTTCAACTGGCATCGTGTTCAAATATTTTTTTAATTTTTATACCGCTAGATAGTTATTACAACATTAAAATTCTCATGACTTTCTTCAAAAATTAACTATGGTCTATCAATAAGGACTGCGGGGGCCCTGACATCTGGATAATATTATAACTTTTACATTTGATTAAAATTCAATTAATTTAATATTAAAAATAACAGAGTAAAATTAATTCTGTACATACAATTTGGGGAGCTAGTAAATATGCATATATAAATTACACCACTCCAGTCTTCAGATGACTATGTGGTTATCTTTAATATTTTCAAGCTGCTATTATATAACTTATCTTAGGTCAAATTTTCAATAATTTTCAATTATTTACAATAATTTCATAATCTTTAAAAAATCCTATTATGCATATCAATATTGAATATGTATACTGTATCTTTTGGCAACCCGCCTGGTGGGCA
This sequence comes from Acyrthosiphon pisum, assembly GCF_005508785.2. Lineage (NCBI taxonomy): Eukaryota > Metazoa > Arthropoda > Insecta > Hemiptera > Aphididae > Acyrthosiphon > Acyrthosiphon pisum. The sequence goes on along the minus strand of NW_021770218.1, from coordinate 41,329 downwards.
GTCCGCTTAAGAGGACGTCGTACCCGCATGTGATGTATCCGTCTTACAAACGTACGACATAACAAATTTTCGTTCGCTAGTTTCAATAGGGTGCTGTCATTTTTGATTTTAGAGTGAATTGACCTATTATCAAACTTTTAGGTAACAAAATTATCTGTGCCCACTCGTTGGTGCTTTACGATATTTTAATTTTTAAGTGAGTTATCATTATGTAAAATATTAATCTTTGAAAATGGTCATAACTCACTTAAAAATTAAAATATCGTAAAAAACCAACGAGAAGGCACAGATAATGTTGTTACCTAAAAGTTTGATAATAGGGTCCTCTTAATAAAGTTATTATATATATATATATACAAGGCGTGTAACCGAAAGAACTGAGAAAAAAAAAATTGATGCTACTTAAACTTATGACAAAAATTGTTGAAATTATATGATGAGTAAATAGTTTTAAGAATATACCCATGTTCACAAATTTCCAAAAATAATATTTTTTAAAAAGGTTATTGCGTTCCCAATTAATTTAATCAAAAAAATATTGATATTTTAAAGATTCTAAAAAATAAACTACTTGACTTAGATAAACGTTTTTACCATCCAAATCGTTCTTGTAATCAGATTAAAAAATTGGCTTTTTTGAATTTATTTTGTCAACCCCAAAGTACCAACTAGATTCAATTTTCTAGGGAAGATACTGAAATACAACATTTCAATAGTTTTACTTTCCCAAAAGGTTAAAAAAAATACACATTATTGAGTGTATAATCAATAGTCACAGGTACATTCATTGCTCTAATCAGAATCTAAGACCAAGCTATAGTAATTATGTTAGCATTAAAGACACTGTTCAAATCAAAACTGTATACAATTTATTTAAAATCATAAGAAGTTATAAAATAATACAATTATTATATAATATTAAATTATTATCTAAATATATATAAAAACAGAGCTTGAAAAATGTACGTTACCTCATCAATAGAGCTTAGAGAACGGCTGGTCAGATTTGGCTCAAACTTTTTTCAAGATTTTCGTAATCACCAAGAGGAGGTTTTAACGTAAGAAAATTTTAGGAAAAATCCACCGGAAACGTATAGGGAATCTGGATGTAAAAAATACAACACTGGCGCAACAGTGTATAATATATTGGTTGCTATTGGTTAATCGGGCATTTTGTTGATTTGTATTATTATTTTTTGTCAATATATATATATTTATAAAAATGAATGTTTGTGTGTAGATTAGACATATAGGAAGAAATAGGCTAATTTAAAAATGGTTAAACTTGGTTTTTTTTTATTCGTCGGATTTTAGTACGACTAGGTTAGGTTAGGATTTTGTATTAATTGATTATACCATAGGTGGAATACGACAAACTTGGTATAACTTTGATACTTTATAGTTAAATCATACAGTTATACGTACAAAAAGCCCGGGGTCCGCGATCTATCGCAGGTAGATTGCCTACCTGATAATATAGTGCTGCGAAGCAGAATTTTTATTCCGGGCAAAGGAAAAGTTAAGATAAATTTTGAACACCATACACCAAATATTAAATAATGAATTGAAAAAAGTTTGAGTCAAATAAAGTTGGTACATTTAACGGGTAACGAAGTGCACGGGATCAGCTAGTAATAATAAAAATTGTTATAAAAAAAAGGTGGTCAAGTGGGTGTCGCTCTGCTGTACAGTAGGTTACAAGTGGGAACTGTAATGAATGGTGTTAAATTTGAATTTAATTTATTTTGTTATTAAAATACCAAAAATAACGATTTTAGTTATTTTCTAGTAATTTAAAAATATTATTCGTGGGTACTTGAAACTTCGAAAGTATTTATACTATTATATACAAATATGATAGTATATGCATAAGTATATAGTACATATGCAAATAATATTATTTCATCTTATCGGCTACCGTAATAATAATATCAATAAAAATTTAATAAAAATATTCCATATAGGCTACCAAACCGTCTTCACTCAGACTCGTTTTTCGTATACAATTATATTATTGAATTGAAATAAAATTCAATTCCATCCATTACAGCGATCCGATTGTAAGCTACTATATATACAATATACAGTGGTGTTTCACGATGAACTAACAATTGCAATAACTTGTATTCTGACCAATATTTTTTCATTTTTTTTTTTTTTATAAATTCAATAGACTTTTGCACTATACGTATAATATAAACTTTTTTATTTTTATTTCTTTGTACAGAAAATAAAAAAAATTAAATTAAATTAAAATTTTTTTTAAAAGTTTAAAAATAGCCAATTTATAAACATATTGAAAAAAATTGATTTCACGTTTACAGTATTTAATTTGAGTAATCCGTTAGCGACTTATTTGCGTTTAAATATTCGTTCAATTTACTGCTACTGGGCAATTTATCAAACCCAACAGTAAAAACCAGAAGTCAAAATAAAATTAAATCTCAACTTAACGACACTCATAACGGTCATAATCGATAATAAGTAATGAATACAATGGCCATACGAATTGGACATTTGGACCTTCCTATCTAATCCCCACTCCCACCTGCAGCAGCTGAATATCAGCTATTAAGTATAAAAATAAATTTTACAATTTACCATCATGGTTACATAATGTGGCACTGGTTATTGATTCTTGGTATAGGGTCTTATCACTTATCACGTTATCTGTGAGAACCATTCAACTATATAATTATCATATAGTTCAATGGTGAGAACTTGCCCATTCCGATATCTGCTGAAATAATAGACATATCATAATTCTGGTTTTTTAATAAGACGCACAGGGACAAGAACTACAAACATTTCATTGTTTTGGTAAAAAGTTAAAGAATATATTTTTTATCCATGTCTTAATTTTCTATGCGAATCACACAAAAATTTGGTGGCCATATTCCTAGTTTGCAATCAGTGGTGACTGGTGACCATATTACAATAGTTTTTAAAAATTACAATATAATATGTATCTAATAACCATGTCATAATTAATTACATTCCAATTTTTAATAATTATATTTTTATTTTTTCCATTATAGTAATTACTAATTAGTAACAGAATTTTATAATATATTATTTTTTACATTTCATACCATAAAACTTCATACACTCGATTTAAAAGAATATAAAAGAATATAATATTATTGAGAATTGGTTATACATTTAAATCATTTTCACTGATTTTACATTTGATACACGACACATCCTAATTCCCAATACATTTCTTTAAATAGTAAATAGTATAAATTAAAAAAAACTTATTATTAATAAACGTTTAACAGTTATTGTTATACAATACATAGTATACATGTATACATGTACATCAATCTGTTTACAAAATAAAAACAATAA
>NW_021770218.1:35768-36985 GCF_005508785.2 Acyrthosiphon pisum | reverse complement strand
TTAATAATTATTGACTAAAATCCCAAATATAAAACTAAAATAATTAAATATACGATTGCGTTAAAATCCGCGTTATTATAATAAATTATGATAAAATAATTTTATAAAAATACAATTTTTGCTATACCATTTTAGGTTTCATGATATAAAAATTATTGTTGATTATCAAGCACTTGTAGATATAAAAGTTATGTACTTTTTATCTTCGTTTATATTCGTAAGTAGGTCTTTTTTTTTCTGCTCGTTTTAAAAATATGAAAAATTTTTTTTATAAATAACCAATATAATATAAAAATATGAAATAGTAAATAAACTAAAAAGTATTAAATACTATATTATATACTCAGCGGTACCATTATACAAAGGCGGGCAAGTTAATGAAAATAATTAACTCAAGTTAAGTTAAGTTGAGAGGACACAAGATCGATAAGTTAAAAGTTAACAGTTAACAAATTATAAATTTAACTCGATAAGTTAACAGTTAATATAGAAAAAAATATTAACTTAACTCAGTTTAAAAATAGTTAATCTATTTTTTTTTTTTTAAATTAGTATGTAAATCACATAAAGAGTGAATGTGTCTTTCTAGTTTCTAATTTATAAATTATAAAAAACAATTTTATTGAACTTTTATCATAATGTACACTGTTACCATTTTACTTTTACTTTACTATTATTTACTAATTTTAACTATACCCATCTCAAATTAATAATTTGACAAATATATTTTTTATATGAATGGCAAGTAGAGCTGTGCATATAGAACTAGTATGTGATCTCACCGCTGATGCTTTTGTAGCAGCCTTGCACCGGTTTATCTCATGACGAGGAATGTGCGGTAACATTTTTTCGGATGATGGTACAAACTTTTTAGGTGCTAATAAGAAATTGAGCGATTTGTCTACATTTCTTCTCTCAGAACAACACAAAAACCGCGTCCAAGACACATTAGCGTTACAGGAAATTAATTGGAAGTTTATACCAACACGTTCCACTCATTTTGGTGGTTTATGGGAGGCCACCGTCAAGGCCGTAAAAAACACTTAAATCGTACCATTGCAAATTCATAATTAACATACGATGAACTATATACGGTATTAACCCAAATAGAATGTTGCTTAAACTCGCGTCCTTTAATTCCTTTATCCGAGGACCCTATGGATTTGGATGTCCTTACTCCTGCCCATTTCCTAATAGGTAGCTCACTGCGCAAACTG
>NW_021770218.1:31795-32572 GCF_005508785.2 Acyrthosiphon pisum | reverse complement strand
TATATGTTTTCAAATAATTACAAATAGTTACAAATCAAAAGTAAAACAACAAATTTCAATCAATTTGATTAATGTGGTGGGTGGGACACGCATGAAGTTAGCCCCTCATTGAGAAAATAGTTTCAACTTATAAACGATGAAGTTACACAAACTCTAAAAAATCAGGTCGCAAATCATTTGGAAAATTTGTTATGAAGTGGAGAGGCTATAACTAAATACGTCATAATTACGTATTCATTCCAGTGTAAATATTATCATGATTGCAAATACTATAGTAGGTTCTTGTCAGGCAACCAAACGCTAAATCGTACGCCACGTAATGTTTGGCGACTGGTGAGTAGGTTCCACGCCAGTATTTTATGTCATTATAAATTATTATAATTACAGGGATTAAAACCGATATTCGATACTGATTTTGAATACCGGTTAAAACCGTTAAAAACCGAAACCGAAACCGAAATTGGAAAAAATCGATACCGGTATCCGAAACCGAAACCGAAATCGAAAAAAGTCAATACCGGTATCCGAAACCGAAACCGAAACCGAAATCGGAAAAAATCAATACCGGTATCCAAAACCGAAACCGAAATCAGAAAAAAATGATACCGGTATCCGAAACCGAAACCGAAATCGAAAAAAGTCAATACCGGTATCCGAAACCGAAACCGAAATCGGAAAAAATCGATACCGGTATCCGAAACCGAAACCGAAACCGGAAAAATTTTTTTCGGTTTCAAGCCCTGAATGAATGTATACTTACTGTAGTTTTTGAGTCGT
>NW_021770218.1:26731-29325 GCF_005508785.2 Acyrthosiphon pisum | reverse complement strand
ATATAAAATTGAAATTTTATTTTGCATGTTCTGCATTTTTTCCTTGCATATTTTGACTTTTTTTAGTGCATGTTTGCATGCATATTTTACAATTTAAAATGCATATAAATCCGGTCTTTAATTATAATAAGTCTAAGTGTATACTACTATTTATTTTGGAATGTAAACCATGTTGGCAAAAGAAATAAGGAAAAATACGGTAAAATTCAGCATAAATATAAATCACTATTTTTTTTTTTTTCGGGGCCAGTTACATTAAATTGATTCAATAAAAGTTATTATCCGATAAATTCATGTTGTGTTTTTCGCATTCTGCTAGTATTGTTGGTTTTCAACTAACAAAATTCGTGAGCTCGGGACCAAAAGAGGATAAGTAAAAATGTTCAGGAGAGCCATTTTAAACTATTTTCCACTTGAAACTGTATTATCTTTTTTCTAATGAATTTTGTTCGAAACTCAGCACCTTTACGTGCAGACCCAGTGTAGTGGCTGTACCGAGTGAGAGTGCCGTCATGTGTACAAACGCCGATAAGAGCTGCCGCTGCTGCGAATTCGTCTCGCGTACACGCAACCGGTGTATCGTAATCAGTGTTGAGAATAGCGGGCGACTGAGTTTGTGCTAAACCTGTGTCACGTCCGTACCGCCCGCAGTGTCTTGTTTTCGTGGTGTACGCAGACCAATAGCGCGGGTCACGTCAATACTGCCGTTGGCCTCTTTTGTGTGGTCGCCGTGATCCATTGCGCCTAACGTTTCAAATACTCCGTTAAGCGTGTTGAGTGCGTGCTGTCCAGTGTGCCAGTGTCTACAGGATCAGTTCAGCCTGTTTTTCAGTGCGCAACGTGTGCTGCCCTGGGCCCTTTGAATTGGGTCGTCGTGTACGCTCGTTCACTCCACTCCACGCATCTACCGTCTTCATCGTTGGGTACCGTTAATTTGATGTTTATTATTATTGTTGATATCATGTTATTGTAAACGTTATATTATACGTTTCTTGTTGTACGCCGAAACGGAGAAACGTCTCCGCCGGCACATTTATTATTATTTGGTTGTTCGAAAGCGGAACTGTCTTACCGCCAATAAATTGGGCCAATGTGCTCCGGAAACTATACAAGTATCAAATATCCCAGCTCCCGGCAACTTTACCACACCGTTGTCCGGCAACAGGTCATCCGCCGACATATTTTTTTGTCGTTTTCTAGCCGTTGATGTGAGCGCAACGTGCGTGATCGTTCAACTCGCCGTGCGTGCTTGAAAACCTCATGTGAGCAAGAGCCGAAGATTTCGTAACGTTCATTTAACAAGCTGGCACAATATGGCAGGCATATAACACTGAGCTTTGTGATTAAAGTTTCGTTCGTGCGCGTGTCTACGTTGTTAAGACGTTGTTGCCGCTGTGGTATTGTCCCTGGTGTTGCGTGCGGTTCGACAAACCGCGTGTATTTCTGCACTTTTCTGTCACCTGTGCATATCAACCGGACCCGTTGAGTCCGGCTCATGTGTGGCTGACGAGTGACGGCTGAATCAAACATCGTTCTCATTCCCGTTCGGCGGTGACTTCCACGGCGCCCACCATTTAAAACAATTATTGTATTATAAACTTTTTGTAAGAAATACAAGTGTTCCAGTATTATAAATTATATAGTACCACTATTTTGGGTAACCATTTCCGCTCCTGTCCACAACACAATACGCGAGTCGTTGACGACAACCGCACAACTCGTAGGATCGGCAGCGGCGCAAACATAGTAATATTTCATATATTATTATTGTGATGCACTCACTTGTCTCTCTACTATAAGCTGACTGAGTTTTTATTTCATACGATCAATAGATTTACCGGTGTTACCATACATATCTCTTTTACTCGTCACCCGAAAATCTCTAGGCTGACCGCCGGTTCCGTAGAAACCCGACGGTGCCAAAAAATTATTTTTAATGCTTGGCACATTTAATAATTCACAAATTGGTTCTCCGTTAACAATTGATATTTGTTTTTTTTTTTTTAATCAAAACTTAACGTAAAAAAAAACAAAAATGTAAAAAGTTCCTGTGGATATGAATCAAGAAGATCTTCAGATAGAAAACCTTATGGTTGTTATATAATTTTCACTTCTTCGTTCTAAATTAAATATAATATGTTTTAGGTAGAAAAAAATAGTACCTATAGGCTATATTAAAATTCATAAGATTATTAGTTATAAACAATGCATGACATACTATTAAAAATAAAAACTAATAAAATTACTTACAAATTAAAAAAATAGTTTTATATTTTCAATAATAAAAATTTAGTTCTCATTACCATTTTCATCAACCACAAGCATGTTTTCTTTCTTGAATGCATCTGTAATGATAGGATGTTTCAAATATCAACGAATATTTATAATATTTTTACAACTATCAACTGGTTTAGGTATTATAAATATAGTTATGTATGGTATTAGGTTTAACATTAAACAACTATCAAATTAAATTAGTGTAAAAGTTAAATTAGTAATAGGTATATTTTAATATATTATAACTACGTAAGGACGTACAGTAATTATATTTACATATATGTATTCAGTTACAAATATTTATTTAGATAAGATTA
>NW_021770218.1:23199-25050 GCF_005508785.2 Acyrthosiphon pisum | reverse complement strand
TTTTATATTTTATTAAATTTTTTCTTTCTCAGTCTAACCTACAGGAAACTAACCTAACTCCAACCTACATGAAACTAACCAAGTTGATGGGCGGACGGGGAAATATAGTCGTGAACGTATGCAAGTGTTTTTGTGGTTGTGATTTCTGAATTCAAACCGTATAAACTATAAATGATAATTATGCATTATATATTTGTATGATCATAAATGTATCTCGAGTTAAGCAAATAACGTATGAAATCAGCATACACGGTAATATTGAATATAGATATCGAAGAACCCGAATAACGAAAAAAAAAATGTACCTGCATACATTAGACTGATTTTGTTGGTAAAATGTTTTTTTTTTGTTAATAATTCGAATTTTGTTAGCTGTGTTTGTTAAAACTTAACATAAGAAACTGTAAATTGCGAATATAGAATGTATATAATATAACGGTTTATAATGATAATGATAATATAAGTATATGTGTTTTTATTGAAATTACAACATTTGTATATGAATTTAATATGAAAATAGTTTATATTTAAATAAATGTATGATACAGATACATCTAATATGATTTTTATTTGAAAATTTTTAATATGAAGTTTGTATATGTTTTCAGTGATAATATGATATTATAATACAAAATCGTGTATCAATTATTTATATTAAAGTAGAATACAAAAAAAAACCTATATTTATATCGGTTTTGTAGACTATTTAACATTTTTGTGAGATTTTTAATATTTACGTATCCGTCTCATTAAGATATTTTTATCAATATCTGTATAGTACTAATTTGCGTTAAGGTAAAAATATGTTTATATTCACGATCGATATGTTTATATTTATGACAACTATAGAAATATAATATTTTTTTCATATGGATGCATCTAATATGATTTTTATTTGAAAAATCTGTAGATTTTTAATATGCATATGAAGTTTGTATATATATCCATTGAAAATATGATATTATTATACAAATATGTGTACCTACCTATCAATTATTTAGAGTTAAGTCGAATACAATAAAAGGTAAATTTATATCAGCATTGCAGACAATAAAAATAACACATTTTTGTGAGATTTTTAATATTTACGTATACGTCTCATTAAGATAGTTTTATCAAGATCTGTATAGTGTCTATATGTGATGGAGCATAAATATGTTTATATTTACGATCGAAATGGTGATATTTACAACGAATATAGAAATATAATAGTATGAATATATGATAAAATTATACATATATAAAATCAAACTATGACTAATTATTTAATATCTACTAGGGATGGCAAGATACATCCTAACTTGTGATGGTAATATACATGCGTTTTACATTATTTGTAAAGTAAATAGAATAATGTATAAAATAATTATATATCTAGTCTAAAAACTTAAAAATAAATTCTTAGTATTTTGTATAAAATGAGCGTCAAGTGATACATATAAGATATAATCTTTACCTATCCACCTGTTATCTAAGCGATCGGGTATGGTTTCAGCATAATTATTAGCCACATGTATTTACTACTTAACGATAATTGGAGAAAAATGTGCGATTTCTATGTTACATTGATGGAAAATCGTAAAAATATAGTGGTCTTATATTTAATCTGAAAATCAATGCTCTAATCTTGACCGGGGTGTTATAGGTTTGTGTATTTCGAGACAGGTATATTGATGAAAATCAGTGAACATTGGAATGATAGTATAGGTATTATACCTAGCTGATGAGTTTGGCTCTATGATACAACTTTTATGATATTTAAACAAAAATAATAACTTTTAGCAAAGTTATATCTATGAATGTACCGATTTTTAAAGGTAAAATGTTAGTTATATAATATATATTTTTTTG
>NW_021770218.1:20865-22130 GCF_005508785.2 Acyrthosiphon pisum | reverse complement strand
TCCGATAGGTGCATCATCATCTATACTCCGTTCCACGAGAGAGCATCAGTCCGCCGACCGATTTTCGTCCGTGTTTGCGCATGTCCCCACTCTTGAGACCACGTTCGAGCGGTTTCGTCGGTGCGCGCCGGTCGTCGGAGCGCGCAGGTCGTCGGTGCGCTCCGGTCGTCGGTGAGCGCCGACGACAGGCGCTTGAACGTGGTCTCAAGAGTGGGGCGAACCACTTGTGGAATGCCACTGCTATAAAAAAGTATATTGTGTAAATACGTATTGGGCAATATTGACCGGGCGCATCGTTTTGGTGGCGCCAAAAAAATGAAACAAAATAACAATTTAGTTGACAGTTGTTGTAACTAATAATTGTTAATTGACTTACAACTAATTTACGAAATTATGAGAGGCAACAAAACGAGCAAATCAAATGCCAAAAACAATTTTTATAAAACAAAATTAAATGGATCATTATACATATAAAATATTACCTATTTGGTTTATTTTGATATTAATGATAATACAAATAATAATTTTACATATTTAATTTTCTTTTTGTGCATATTAAATGCTTATATGTATTGTTATAATCGTTTTCTAATAAAATGAAATTCCATACATGAAAAATAATGAATTGTATAATAGTTTCATTTTTGATATACAAAAAAATAGAATACCTATTATTTTGTGAATTAGTACGTAGACATTTTCAAATTGTGTAGAAAGAACACAGATATACAAAGGTTGAGAACCACTTGTTCGGGGGCCCTAATATATTAGTTGTAGTACGAGGGTTCAAAATTACTGGAAAAAAAAAAATACATTGGTGTGTAATGTTGTGTTGTGCATCAGCGTTGTCTATTGTGTAATGAGTGTCCGGTGATCGAGGGACCGACTGGCTGGAGCCTGACAGATGTTATTCCATAATATGGATTGTACAAACTACCAACATTCAATCTACGGTCACTAACAATCAAACCGTACGCTAAGAGAGTACTCTGTTTGCACGTTATTTTTTATCCACGTTTTTTTGAATATTTTGTTATTTGATATTGTAATTTTTTCAACATTTTTCAAATTATGGAACGAGAATCCGATAATACTATATCTCCAGGAAAGCCCAACCCATGCGGAAAGGTAAGTCATTTTTTAAATATATAATCAATAATAATTCTTGAACTCTGAACTCATTATACCTAATCAGTTTTCTGTAGAGTACTTTTCAAATGTATCTTAATTCCGTGGAAAAATGGTTAGGTTAAAAAAAATAGATC
>NW_021770218.1:19858-20765 GCF_005508785.2 Acyrthosiphon pisum | reverse complement strand
TTTAACTTCGGTAACATTTCATAACTATAAAAGGTGGGTAAGTGGATGTCGCTTTGCTGTACAGTAGGTGACAAGTGGGTCACTGTAATGGATGGTGTTAAATTTGAATTCAATGATATAATATCATTGTATAAGAAAAACGATTCTGAGCGAAAACTGACCGTCAGCCTATGATATTACCAAGTATATTTGATGATATTATTGTGAATAAAGTAATTTATATATAACCTATTTACGTGGAACCTTGTTTTATATTTTCAATCCTTAGCTATAAAAGTTGAACATTTTATACATTTTTAACTACAAAATAATTATTAAATTTTAAATTTGATACATTTTTCAAAATTCGAACTTTAAATGCTTATAAAAAAAAATTGTGCCTATGTATTTTTAATATTTTTCAACTGCTATTGAAACATTATATCAGAAGCCTTGCATTTGACTTTTTTTAGACATTTTTTTTTTTGATAAAGGTAGACAAACTTATGGATAATTTTGTATTACATCTGTTTTTGAGAAAATCAATTTTGGTTACAATTTAAATTCATATTATTACAACATTGGATATTCACTCGATTTCTCATGTAATGATTTTCTTATTTTGTTGTAATTAAAAAACGAATGAACGTAGTACTTGAAATTTTCACTGAATGTTTATATCAGCATTTTCTATACATGATAAAATTTTGATAAAAAACATGACTATTTTTTAGCTGTTTACGGACATTGTCAGTTTTGATTTTTTTTAGTTTTTTTTTTCTATAAAAATTAATAAAATTTTATTTATTTAGTAAAAAAGCGTGAAAATTTAATGCAAGGCTCCTGACATATTGTTACAATAGCAGTTAAAAAATATTAAAAATACATAGGCACAATTTTTTTTTATAAGCATTCAAAGTTAAAATTT
>NW_021770218.1:16316-18945 GCF_005508785.2 Acyrthosiphon pisum | reverse complement strand
TAAAGATTAAAAAGTATGACTGAAGTGAAATTTTTTTCCAAATTTTTTTTTTTTGTGGTATAAATAATATAATGTATAATACTTACTATAATTTATTTTCGTTTTCATTTTATTAATTATTTTCGTTTTTTGATTTTTTACCCAGGTTTCCCCTAAATAATTTATAATTTCTAATAAAAAATTTACAATTCTTAAGTTTTCAGTTTCCAATTTTTTTTAATTAATTATTACAATTTTTTTTCAGTTTGTATCTTCAAGTCAAAAGCTGATGATTATTAATGCTTATAAAGCAAAAATGATCCAAAATCCAGATTTAAAAATGGTTCATATGAAAAAATTACTTTCACTGGAGCTTGGAATCGGCCAATCGACAATCTACAATACTGTTTTGGAGTATCAACGCGATAAAACCGTTTCTTCGCCGAACAAAAGAAAAAATAGGCAAAAAATTGCAGAAAAAATTGACGAGTTTGACAAATATGCCATTAGAAGGAAGATTCATCAATTTTGGCACAACCGTGATCTTCCTACACTGGACAAGGTTTTAGTTGCCATAAACGAAGAAGAGGATCTACCAAATTTTTCTCGTACATCGCTCTTTAGGTTGATGAAATCTATGGATTTCGTTTACGTCAAGCGAGGACGTCAGAGTGCCCTAATTGAAAAAATGGAGATTATCGTTTGGAGGAGAAACTACCTGAGACATATTAAACAATATCGGGGAGAAGGTCGGCCCATTTATTATTTAGATGAGACTTGGGTGAACGCCGGAGATGTAAATAGCAAAGTGTGGTCCGACAAGACTGTGTTATCAGCTCGAATGGCAACTTCTGAGGGACTATCAACCGGAGCAGAAAATCCTACTGGCAAGGGTAAACGATTAATTGTCAGCCACATTGGTTCCGAAGATGGATTTGTTCCCGGAGGTCTTCTATGCTTTGAGTCAAAAAAAAATACCCAAGACTATCACGATGAGATGAACGGGAAATCTTTTCGTGATTGGTTGGAAGGTGTTTTGCCCAGACTCCAAGAGAACGCAGTCATCGTCATGGACAACGCTCCTTACCACTTGGTAAAATTGGAGAAATGCCCAACTACAAATTGGAAAAAAGCAGATATCATCGAGTGGCTTCAAAGTAAAGGGGAGGTAATCGATAGCACAATGGTTATCGCAGAGTTGTTAGAACAAGTAAAAAAAATTAAACCAATGTACAACAAGTATGAGATTGATGAAATGGTCAAGGCTCACAACAAAACTGTGCTTAGATTACCTCCTTACCATTGCGAGCTTAACCCCATTGAACTTGCATGGGCTGCAGTAAAAAAATATGTCAGATCCAACAATAAAACATTTAAACTACAAGACGTCAAAAATTTAATGGTGGAAGCAGTGGACAGAGTTGGTCCTGAAATGTGGAAAAATTTTATCAGCCATGTCGTCAAAGAGGAAGAAAAAGCCTGGAGGTTGGATGCCATGGTCGATGATTCCATGACTGCAGAAAACCAACCGTGCGTTATGACCATAGGCAACGACTCGGACGACTCGGACGGTGACTTCAGATACTTGTCAGATACTGATTAAATGTTGTATATAATATATTATGTTATGTTGTTGTACAGTGTGTAATTTTGTATATATTATGTTGTTCTAATGTGTGTAAATTTGTGTATATAATAATATGAATGTCTGTAATGTCCTATATATTAAATAGATGGTATGTTGTATATACAATATGTAAAGTTGCTTATACATTATGTTGTTGACTGTTGTATAATTGTCTATAATTACTTTGACTTCTATTTTAAACATAGTGATGATCAATATATTATTTCTAATTATGTCTAACAAAAGTTTTATCCTGGGTAATATTTTTAAAAATATATTTGAGTTTTTACTAGTGACAATTGAGTAGTTTGATTAGGATTACGAAATAATTTATACAAAATTAAGTTGTACATAACAACCGTACAGTACTTGCGCTGTTTGGCGACTGCCGACAGCGTAGTGCCGTAGTGGCGTATGCGCGGCGTGCGCTGCGCGCGTAAACTTTAAGAGAAGGAGTATCGGTTTGTCACGTGACCGTCCTCGGCTGTCGCCGTGGTTGCATGGAAGGGGAAATTGGGGTCCGCCGTCTATGAAGCCGTCATTCGTGATGCGCGAAAAGTGATTGCTCTCTCGTGGAACGGAGTATAGTATGTGTGAGTTGCATTAATTGTTGCCCGTTGGACGATATTGCGATAATAGTGGGAAAACCCATACAATAATAATTACGGTCAATTGGAATTATATTTATTTTTATAAACATGCAGGCAGGACGCAGCACACGACTATTATTCACTTGGTACATACTGCAAGGCTCTACTGCTCTAGCGTGTATCATCGATTGACAATTTATTTATTCTTGAGAATTTAATAACCAATACACTATACATCAGTATTATACAGCTGACGCATCTATTGTTTTAACCGTGTATTTGGATCTATATTTTTCTATATCACTATCTAAAAATACTAGACTACTTTTGTCTAAAAATAATAACGGCCCAAATTTTACGCGGTCCACCGAGATTTTCTCGGTAGCTCGCCGGTTCAATCCGGGCCTGATTAACAGGAGCTACCTGGCAATTA
>NW_021770218.1:13337-16266 GCF_005508785.2 Acyrthosiphon pisum | reverse complement strand
TAGCAAGTTCTGCTTCATCTTTAGCCGCATTATCCATTGCTTTTAACGCAGCTATTTCGTATCCTTTGCGAATCTGATCATGCTCATTTTGGTACGTTTTGTGATTTAAAGTAGGTAGTTATTTCTATTGCATACATAATTTCTTGTAATTAACTGAAACCACATCCAATATTCAATGTACTTATTACTGCCCAAGTATTTATAGCTATAAGATCTTCATTTTCGGACGATATAGTTTTTTTAATATTACACATGCAACATTTGAAGAGCTCCGTGAAGTTAGCGGAAAAATGTGAGCAAAAAAATGATTTTAGGCCAAGCTTTCTTTCACCAATTAATATCATATTTTTTAATCCACAGTCAAGTGGTTTGTGGTTATCAATACTTTTGATTTCTTGAAATAAGTGTGATATATTTACTAATCTTCTTCCACAAATTTCTATTTCCATACTATTATTTTGGAGTAATGATGTACTCCCACTCCACTGAGAGTGAAGACCGCACATGTCTCCTCTTGGAGAAGGGGGGTAGTATCATGCATATAGTGATATATACATAGATAAATAGATCACATGATCTCCCTACTACCCACTTGTGATAAGCATTGTCAAAGACCTTGAGGTCGTTACAATGAACAAATATAGAAAAAAAAAAATTAAAAAAAACTTTCACTGTGAATTAAACCAGTTTCATTATTTATTCAAATACAAAAAATAACTAACAGATTATTATTTAACATTTATAATATAAGATTTATAACATATTATGTAGGTGATACAATTGTTATTCCATTATTATTATTTTTATTACTACATTTTATTACATTTTACAGTAATAATCACTTTCTTTTATATTAATATTGTTTATTGCTAATGGTAAGATATGTGTTTTAGTACAGTAAAACCTCGCTAAAACGGAACTTCGGTAAGACGGAAACCCCGGTATTACGGAATATTTGTTTGGTCCCGTTTCAAATTACATATAATTTTATCCCGCTAAGACGGAAACCTCGCCAAGCCGGAAACGGACACTTTTTTGTAACAGAAATATTTTATTATTTTTGGACAATGCGACATGTCATCCTTACATTGAACTGTCTAACGTGAAAATTCATATGCTACCCCCAAACACCACTTCGGTTTCTCAACCGATGGACCAAGGAGTTATTTACACCTTTAAGTCGTACTATCGTAAATTTATGCTACAGTCGCTTGTGTGCAAAATTGATAGTTCTACTTCGGTTCACCAGCTTGCTACTTCGATAACTGTGTTAGACGCTGTAAATTGGATTTCTTTATCGTGCAATAGTTTAAAAAATGAATGTGTACAAAATTGTTTCCGTAAAGCTGGATACTTGATTGATGGATCGGACGTGAATCCCAATGAGAATGCCCTGACTGAAATTCAAGATATCTTTGCTGCACTTGATTTTGACCAAGAACAATTTCTGCACATTGATGACCAACTTGAGACGCAGCAAACCCATGATTCGGCTATATCCATGGTTGAGAATGAAAGTGAAAAAGACGAAGACAACGACGAAAACCAATATGAAGAACCAGAAAATATGGTAAAAGATTACAAAACTGCTATCTGCTACCTCGAGGAACTACAAAAATTTTCCCTCACAGTGTCTAATAGTGAGCTTTTGGATTTGATTTCGAGAGCCAAGGAGTGTGTGGAACGCGACGCCTTACAAAATAAAAAGCAAAAATCAATAACCGATTTTTTTCAAAAAATATAATTATGTATTTATTAATGTATACTGGCTAAAAATAAATACATAATAAATAAATATAGATGAATAAGTATAAATATAAAATTAAATTAAAAATATAAATTGTATGTATTATGTATCAACTGGTTTAAAATAAATATATATGTAATCTTTAATTTTATTCAATTCAATTTTTTGAACCCCGTCAAGACGGAAAAATATCATGGTCCCATGCGATTCCGTCTTATCGAGGTTTTACTGTATGTAAGTAAATACTCAATAGTAATATTGCAGTATTTTTTAAAGTATGTATTTAACTAAGTATTTAAATTAAGAAAAGTGATTTTTATTCATAAATTACATCTGGTAACAACTATAGGTAGGTATCTTATATCTGCCTATACAAACCTCACTAATATATAATATAGGTAATCATTTTTGTAGGAACAATGAATACACCGTAAAATGCTAATACATATTCATAACCCCTATAAAAGACAAAAAAAAATACTATCTTTAGTATGGTACATTTGCCAGTTTCCCTCTATCTCCAACAAATAGTGGGCCGGTAAAAAGCTATTTTCCCGGGCTGGTCCAAAATTGCAATCCGTTCCTGATTTAACTTCAATATAATTTTATATGTATATTAATTTCAAAAATTGTGTTTTTAAGGTAAACTTTGTACCATACTGGGTTGTAAGGTATATGAATTTTAATTTCATTAAAATAATAATAGGTAATTAAAAAAAAAAATAAAATAAAATATACTTACCTTTTTTTTTTTGCTCTTAGTATGATTACATATTATTTCAATATCTCAAAAACTATGATAATTACATAGAGTGGTTATTTGTGTTTATATGTAATATTTTAAAGTTTCTGTGTTTTAATATGAATAATAATATTTATTATGATTTATTAGTACCTATAATATAAGGCTTTACCTATATTGTGAAATTGTTATACCTATTATAACACCAATTATCTTTGTCTTGTAGGTTATATTATATCATTGAAAAATACTTTAAATTGTATTAAATACTACACCTCACAAGTTTTTTGATCATCTTTGTAATTTTGATCAATGTAAACTTGTGTCTTTAATTTTTATTTGAGAAAAAAGTTTATTATTTACTTTAATTTAATATTTAATATGCGATGCATAGGTGAAACAGGTTATACATAGATTTGCACATAATATCCTTTGTAGTT
>NW_021770218.1:12983-13237 GCF_005508785.2 Acyrthosiphon pisum | reverse complement strand
TAAATATTGATTTTTTTTATTAAATATAGATTTTTTAAATTAAATACTGATTTTTTTTATTAAATATAGATTTTTTATAAATACTAATTTTAATATTAAAATTGATTCTTAAATACTGAATTTCTATCAGCTAATATTTAATATTGATTTTTTAATGAATTAATTTTTTTTTATTAAAAACTATCATTTATATTAGTGTACATTTGTACACTGATATAATGTAAATTGGGTTTATTAAATAGTTTTTTTTTTTA
>NW_021770218.1:10107-12776 GCF_005508785.2 Acyrthosiphon pisum | reverse complement strand
TTTGGGGTTTATGGCTGGAATAGGCAGGAAATGAGCTCTAAATATTGGAGTTGGAAAAAGTTTAAAAAGTCAAGTTTCGACCATGGGTGGGGCTGGAGAAACGTTTCCCCCGCCCCACCCACTGTTTTTTGGCTTTTGCGGGGGCGGCTTTTGAGCAGGAATTCCGGGGTCTACGGCAGGAATTGGCAGGAATTGAGCACTAAATATTGGCGTTGGAAAAAGTTTAAAAAGTCAAATGGGTGGGGGTGGGGAAATGTACGTTAAAAAATTATAATTATTTGAAATTAATGCAAAATAATATAAAAAAGTATAAAAAATAAAAAATGTTATGTGCAATTTTGTGCTTTTGGATATTATGAAAATTCTAAGAATGTTAAATATAATCTAAATGAAATTCCAATTAATGAAAATATTTTCATTATTAATCAAGGAGATGTTAATTTTGGAAATAGAAATTCTTATATTTCTCAACTATTACACTCACCAACTTGGTTAGAACTTTGTCAAATAACTAATAATCAAATTATTACAACAGATGATTATAAGCACTATTTTCTTAATGATATTAAGATTGTTCAAGATTTAGGAAATATTAAGATGTGTGAATTTAGTATGGGATCTTAATATTATTTAAATAGAATTTTTTTAGTAAAAATTAGATTTATTAAAAAATAAATGTAAAAAAATAATAATATTCTCTATAATAAAGTATGGAAGGATTAAACAAAATTGAAATCAATGTTAAAGGAAATGTGAACAATAATAAAATGGATAGCAAAACTTGTGATAAATGTAACTTAACAGTTATTTACAAAAATTGGTCTAGACATTTGAAATCTATTCGTCATCAAAACAATGATAAAGATCAAACAATTATACCTCGATTTAGAAGAACATACAGGGGTATAGCAATAACAAATATAAGAACAAGACAAGAGAGAATACCAAAACTTTGAGGGGGGGTGCTGAGCATGTCCCCGGCACCACCACTTGGAAAGTTCGATATCTCAGGAATGGTGAAAGCACAAACGTCGGGATTAAGAGCACAAACAAGCACAAACGAATGGCCCACTTCGAATTTCAAAACTTTGAGGTGGGGGTGCTGAGCATGTCCCCGGCACCCCCACTTGGAAAGTTCGATATGTCGGGATTGGTGAAAGCACAAACGTCGGGATGAAGAGCACAAACAAGCACAAACGAAGCACAAATGAATGGCCCGCTTCGAATTTCAAAACTTTGAGGTGGGGGTGCTGAGCATGTCCCCGGCACCCCCACTTGGAAAGTTCGATATCTCAGGAATGGTGAAAGCACAAACGAATGGCCCACTTTAAATTTCAAAATATTGAGGTGGGGGTGCCGGGGACATGGAGCTAATATTGCAAGATGTTATCGGTCGACGGATCATTTCTGTTGATCACTTATTCGAAGAATAAAAAAAAAAAATATGTAAAGAATTTAAATATTTATAATGTTTATGAATAATGTATTTTTTATTCTAGTTCCCAGATCCGTTCCTTCATAGTGGATTTCGAGTTCACTATGATGAACACAACCGAAATATTATTGGTATCCGGCGCCATTTCAAACAGTCTAAACAAATATAAACCAAAGAAACTGGAAGGGAGCCCTCAGTTCTTATCTGGATTTCACCAGAGCTAGTCGTCTTTAGTTTTGTAACGTTAGTGCTCCGTTATCTCTGTTTTGTTATCTTATAATTTCGTGGTTTTTACGTTTCACTTACAATGCATTTTACGTGTGCTAAATGTCTCGAGACATCAACTCATAAAGAAGATTTACTCGAGTGTTCTACTTGCAAAAAAGTTCTTCGTTTTTATTGTACAGGCTATTCTGAGCAAAATTATAAAAAAATGTCTAACAATACTAAAGCAAGATTTACCTGTTCTGAACGCCTGACTACTAAATCGCCAAAACATCAAACGTCTGGTGTTGAATTAAGTTTAAAAAGCTCAATGGAAAAAAATATTGAGGAGTTAACCAAATCTGTATCTTTTATGAGTTCAAAATTCGATGAATTTAGTGATAAAATTGATTATTTAGTTGGTGAATTAAAAAATATTAGGATTGTTAATGAGAAAATTATCACGGAAAATAAACGATTATCTGATGAAGTTGCGGTTTTGAAATATAAAATAGATGAAATTGAACAACACAATTTAGGAATTACTGTGGAAATAACATGTATTGCTAAAACAATCAATGAAAATTGTGTTTTGATTGTTGAAGAAATTGGGAAAAAAACAAACACAGAGTTGAAGGTACTTGAAGCTAATAGAATTAACTTTTTTAACTCTAAGCAAAATATTATACTGGCAAAATTAGATACTCATGATATGAGAAAAAATTTAATCATAAATTTAAAATCTATGAAATTAACAATTGATAAAATTTATAATAAATGGCCGGTAGAAAAGGGTTTCGTTAATGAACGTCTTACCAAATCAAAGTGAGCACTTTTTGCTCAAACAAGATCTGCTGCGAAAGATAAACAATATAAATTCGTCTGGTTATCAAATGCGGATATTCTTGTGAGAAAAGATGAAAAATCCAAAATAACTAAAATTAAATCATCTCAAGACATCCAAAACTTATAATTAGTATGTATGTAAATATAGGTTTTAACTAATTTTTAAATTATGAAAAATATGTTT
>NW_021770218.1:7320-10007 GCF_005508785.2 Acyrthosiphon pisum | reverse complement strand
AATTTTGATGATTATCTAAATGTTAATGATGTAAATTGCTCCTATATTGATTCTTTAGCTGACATTTTAATTCCAAATAATAATCTATCTATTTTCCAATTAAATATTAGTAGTATAAATGCTCATATAAATGATCTTATAGCATTGCTTAGTACAGTAAAATACTTTTTTAGTATTATTGTTTTATGTGAAACAATATTTTTAACTACAGAATAATTTGCAAATATTTGCGATTTTGACGAATTTTCTCAATATTTGAACTTCAAATGCTTATAAAAAAAACTGTGATAAGTACAACTTATGAGAAACCTTGTATTTAATTTTGAAAAATTTTTGGCCAAAAATATTGAGAATTTTTCCCTTTTGACCCCCCAAAGGTTTTAGCCTCAAACGATTTTTGATATTTATTTTTATTCAAAAAGTATTAGCTGTAGAAATTTGATACTTCCCCCAGCTGTTTAAAGTGACATTTTATTCATAGGATTTTTTTTCAAAATATTTCGTTAATAGTTCAGTTTTATATGTCGATTAAATTTTTTTGGCTGAGCCAAAATACTTGAAAATTTAATAGAATGTTAAAGATAAGTGAATTCATACATGATTCAAAAATTTTCAAAACACATAGGCACAATTTTTTTTATAAGTATTTGAAGGTTCAAATGTTTACGAAATATGATAAAATCGGGAAAATTTGAAGTTATTTTGTAGTTGAAAATTCATAATTTTTTTTGTCTTCATATGAAAATTTAATACAAGGTTGTCCATAAGTTAATTTCGTCCTCCGACACAAAAACACACATCATTGTAAAATCAATACATTCATCTGAACGGAGTGTTCAGAGTCTAAAAACCAATTTTGAAATTAGGTTAAAATTAACTTAGTAGCAAATCGTAGTGTTTGATTTTTTTTAGAAAAATACAAAAACAGATAGCATTTATCTAAATCAAACGCCAATTTATTCATAAAATTTCAAGAATGTATTCTAGATTATTCATAAGCTTTATATATTTTTATCGTTATAACTAGAATCTCAAATTCAGCTTCGAATAATTCCATCCCAACTGCTGTAAAAGAAAACATCCATGGAAAATATTCAAATACGTTTACGCCAGAGGATATGAAATTGGCTGTACCGTTGAACAATGTACATGATGTTTCATATTTAACTGTTGATGGAAATAATATATTCGGTACTTCTTCACCTAAAGAAAAAAGATTTATAGATTCTTCATCTTTTTTTAACTCAGATGCACATATATCGCCAATTTATGAAAAAAGTAGTACATCATTACTCCAAAATAATAGTATGGAAATAGAAATTTGTGGAAGAAGATTAGTAAATATATCACACTTATTTCAAGAAATCAAAAGTATTGATAACCACAAACCACTTGACTGTGGATTAAAAAATATGATATTAATTGGTGAAAGAAAGCTTGGCCTAAAATCATTTTTTTGCTCACATTTTTCCGCTAACTTCACGGAGCTCTTCAAATGTTGCATGTGTAATATTAAAAAAACTATATCGTCCGAAAATGAAGATCTTATAGCTATAAATACTTGGGCAGTAATAAGTACATTGAATATTGGATGTGGTTTCAGTTAATTACAAGAAATTATGTATGCAATAGAAATAACTACCTACTTTAAATCACAAAACGTACCAAAATGAGCATGATCAGATTCGCAAAGGATACGAAATAGCTGCGTTAAAAGCAATGGATAATGCGGCTAAAGATGAAGCAGAACTTGCTATAAAAAATGGAGAAGTAGACGCCGATGGAATGCCATTAATTACAGTAGTAGCTGATGGGAGTTGGTGTAAGAGATCGTACTGAACAATTCACCATCTGGAATAGTAATTACAATTACATAAGTTTTACTTAGAAATTAGTAATAGTATACTTTTTGGTGAGGATATAAACAAATTAAACATTGTTACTAGTAGGGTATAATCTATTATTAGAATGATTAAAAAATTAACAATAATTTTTTTAGTAAAAATATAGTATTACACTTCATTCAAGTCACATCTCTCTCTATACTCCGTTCCACGAGAGAGCAATCACTTTTCGCGCATCACGAATGACGGCTTCATAGACGGCGGACCCCAATTTCCCCTTCCATGCAACCACGGCGACAGCCGAGGACGGTCACGTGACAAACCGATACTCCTTCTCTTAAAGTTTACGCGCGCAGCGCACGCCGCGCATACGCCACTACGGCACTACGCTGTCGGCAGTCGCCAAACAGCGCAAGTACTGTACGGTTGTTATGTACAACTTAATTTTGTATAAATTATTTCGTAATCCTAATCAAACTACTCAATTGTCACTAGTAAAAACTCAAATATATTTTTAAAAATATTACCCAGGATAAAACTTTTGTTAGACATAATTAGAAATAATATATTGATCATCACTATGTTTAAAATAGAAGTCAAAGTAATTATAGACAATTATACAACAGTCAACAACATAATGTATAAGCAACTTAACATATTGTATATACAACATACCATCTATTTAATATATAGGACATTACAGACATTCATATTATTATATACACAAATTTACACACATTAGAACAACATAATATATACAAAATTACACACTGTACAACAACATAACATAATATATTATATACAACATTTAATCAGTATCTGACAAGTATCTGAAGTCACCGT
>NW_021770218.1:3706-7270 GCF_005508785.2 Acyrthosiphon pisum | reverse complement strand
AAATTTTGACGTCTGTAGTTTAAATGTTTTATTGTTGGATCTGACATATTTTTTTACTGCAGCCCATGCAAGTTCAATGGGGTTAAGCTCGCAATGGTAAGGAGGTAATCTAAGCACAGTTTTGTTGTGAGCCTTGACCATTTCATCAATCTCATACTTGTTGTACATTGGTTTAATTTTTTTTACTTGTTCTAACAACTCTGCGATAACCATTGTGCTATCGATTACCTCCCCTTTACTTTGAAGCCACTCGATGATATCTGCTTTTTTCCAATTTGTAGTTGGGCATTTCTCCAATTTTACCGAGTGGTAAGGAGCGTTGTCCATGACGATGACTGCGTCTGGGCAAAACACCTTCCAACCAATCACGAAAAGATTTCCCGTTCATCTCATCGTGATAGTCTTGGGTATTTTTTTTTGACTCAAAGCATAGAAGACCTCCGGGAACAAATCCATCTTCGGAACCAATGTGGCTGACAATTAATCGTTTACCCTTGCCAGTAGGATTTACTGCTCCGGTTGATAGTCCCTCAGAAGTTGCCATTCGAGCTGATAACACAGTCTTGTCGGACCACACTTTGCTATTTACATCTCCGGCGTTCACCCAAGTCTCATCTAAATAATAAATGGGCCGACCTTCTCCCCGATATTGTTTAATATGTCTCAGGTAGTTTCTCCTCCAAACAATAATCTCCATTTTTTCAATTAGGGCACTCTGACGGCCTCGCTTGACGTAAACGAAATCCATAGATTTCATCAACCTAAAGAGCGATGTACGAGAAAAATTTGGTAGATCCTCTTCTTCGTTTATGGCAACTAAAACCTTGTCCAGTGTAGGAAGATCACGGTTGTGCCAAAATTGATGAATCTTCCTTCTAATGGCATATTTGTCAAACTCGTCAATTTTTTCTGCAATTTTTTGCCTATTTTTTCTTTTGTTCGGCGAAGAAACGGTTTTATCGCGTTGATACTCCAAAACAGTATTGTAGATTGTCGATTGGCCGATTCCAAGCTCCAGTGAAAGTAATTTTTTCATATGAACCATTTTTAAATCTGGATTTTGGATCATTTTTGCTTTATAAGCATTAATAATCATCAGCTTTTGACTTGAAGATACAAACTGAAAAAAAATTGTAATAATTAATTAAAAAAATTGGAAACTGAAAATGACCGTAAACAGCTCAAAATAAGTCCGGGGACAAAATTCCATGGACATTTGGCCCGGTAAGAAAAAAGTTGGACAAAGTTCCGATTCATTTTTTAATTGCCGTGGTGGTACAAAAAGTCCGAAAATAAAAAATTGTCTATTAAAATGAATATTTTAATATAGCATACCGACCAATACCCAATAATATCATATTTTAATTGTGTTTATTAAGAATTGTAAATTTTTTATTAGAAATTATAAATTATTTAGGGGAAACCTGGGTAAAAAATCAAAAAACGAAAATAATTAATAAAATGAAAACGAAAATAAATTATAGTAAGTATTATACATTATTAAATTATTTATACCACAAAAAAAAAAAAATTTGGAAAAAAATTTCACTTCAGTCATACTTTTTAATCTTTACCTATGCACTTTTAACATTTAAAAAAAATTTTAATTTGAAATCAGAAATTTTGAATTTTCTAATTTTTATATAAATTACAATTTTGATTTAAAATTTAAATATTAAGAATAATTAATTGAAATTTTTAATTAAGTGCAACAGATATGTTTAAACGATAATTAGTATTTATAATTACCATTTTTAATATTTAATTACAAATATGTATATTATATTATATTATTAAAAAATTAAACATTATAAATAATATTTTGTTTTAAATTACGATAATATATTATGTGTAATATGCCTTCAATAAATTATTATTTGATAATTATTATTATTATTACCTATATTTTGTATAATATGTTTTTAACTTTATTATTAGACGTATTGATCATTCAAAATATTTTTACATGCTATATTAACTGTGAAGTTGAAGTTAATTGAGTTGAATTACACATAATAATAAATATATCATCGTAATTTAAAATATTATTCTTAATATTTAAATTTTAAATCAAAATTATAATTTATATAAAAATTAGAAAATTCAAAATTTCTGATTTCAAATTAAAATTTTTTTAAATGTTAAAAGTGCATAGACAAAGATTAAAAAGTATAGACTGAAGTGAAATTTTTTTCCACATTTTTTTTTTTGTGGTATAAATAATTTAATAATGTATAATACTTACTATAATTTATTTTCGTTTTCATTTTATTAATTATTTTCATTTTTTTGATTTTTTACCCAGGTTTCCCCTAAATAATTTATAATTTCTAATAAAAAAATTTACAATTATTAATACAATTAAAATATGATTATTGGGTATTGGTCGGTATGCTATATTAAAATATTCATTTTAATAGACAATTTTTTATTTTCGGACTTTTTGTACCACCACGGCAATTAAAAAATGAATCGGAACTTTGTCCAACTTTTTTCTTACCTTTCTTAATTTAAAACAAAATATTTTTTATAATGTATAATTTTTTCAATAATATAATATAATATACGTATATGTAATTAAATATTAATAATGTGGTAAATGGTGATTATAAATACTAATTATCGTAAGCTATAAAAGTTGAACATTTTATAAATTTTAAATTTGATAAATGTTGTCCAAACTCCAAATTTTAACTTTGAATGCTTATAAAAAAAAATTGTGCCTATGTATTTTTAATATTTTTTAACTGCTATTGTAACAATATGTCAGGAGCCTTGCATTAAATTTTCACGCTTTTTTACTAAATAAATAAAATTTTATTAATTTTTATAGAAAAAAAAAACTAAAAAAAATCAAAACTGACAATGTCCGTAAACAGCTAAAAAATAGTCATGTTTTTTATCAAAATTTTATCATGTATAGAAAATGCTGATATAAACATTCAGTGAAAATTTCAAGTACTACGTTCATTCGTTTTTTAATTACAACAAAATAAGAAAATCATTACATGAGAAATCGAGTGAATATCCAATGTTGTAATAATATGAATTTAAATTGTAACCAAAATTGATTTTCTCAAAAACAGATGTAATACAAAATTATCCATAAGTTTGTCTACCTTTATCAAAAAAAAAAATGTCTAAAAAAAGTCAAATGCAAGGCTTCTGATATAATGTTTCAATAGCAGTTGAAAAATATTAAAAATACATAGGCACAATTTTTTTTTATAAGCATTTAAAGTTCGAATTTTGAAAAATTTATCAAATTTAAAATTTAATAATTATTTTGTAGTTAAAAATGTATAAAATGTTCAACTTTTATAGCTAAGGATTGAAAATATAAAACAAGGTTCCACGTAAATAGGTTATATATAAATTACTTTATTCACAATAATATCATCAAATATACTTGGTAATATCATAGGCTGACGGTCAGTTTTCGCTCAGAATCGTTTTTCTTATACAATGATATTATATCATTGAATTCAAATTTAACACCATCCATTACAGTGACCCCACTTGTCACCTACTGTACAGCAAAGCGACATCCACTTACCCATCTTT
>NW_021770218.1:977-2101 GCF_005508785.2 Acyrthosiphon pisum | reverse complement strand
TGGATGTGGATTACCCCGAAAAATTACATGATATTCATAGTGATTTACCCTTTTCGCCACACAATAGCTGTCCACCTAATTCTAAAATTAATAAACTGCTGACAACTTTAAATAATAAATCAAATTATGTCGTTCATTATAGATTGTTAAAACAGGCGATTCACAACGGATTAAAAGTTAAAAAAGTTTATAAAATAATTAAGTTTGATCAATCAAAATGGTTAGCCCCCTATGTTGATAAATGTACCAGTATGAGGGTTTTGGCAAAAAACAAGTTTGAATACGAATTTTGGAAATTACTCGTAAATAGTGTCTATGGGAAATGTATGGAGAATCCGCGTAAAAGATTGGATATAAAGTTGGTATCAGATGATCGAAAAGCTCATAAACTAATGAGAAAACCTAATTTTATAGATAGGACCATATACACCAATGAGTTAATGTCTTTACATTTTCAAAAAGAAAAGATTAAATTTGATAAACCAGTCTATGTCGGATTTTCTATTTTAGATATTTCGAAAACCTATATTTATAATTTCCATTATGACGTAATGAAAAATAAATACGGGGAAAAAAATATCATTATTATACACTGATACCGATTCATTAATATATCGTATCAAATAATTTATAATAAACAAATAATTTTTTTTAATGATTTAAAATTTGATTTATTGAGTCACTTTGATACTTCTAATTTTCCAATTAATCACTTTTGTTATAGTGATAAACATAAGAACTCCCCAGGATATTTTAAAGATGAATTGAAGAGTGAAATTATGACGCAATTTGTAACGCTAAGGCCCAAATTATATGCCTATACAGTAAGTGGTATTGAATACAAAAAGGCAAAAGGTGTAAAAAAGTATGTTAGAGACAAGTATATGACAGTCAATCATTATTTAGATATTTTATCAAAGTTCAGTATACAAAATTCTCAACATTTTAATGCACAAAATGGTGAATCTAGTCAAATTAGTGCATACTGCAATATTAACTCAATACAGTCAACTAAACACAATGTTTATTCAAAAACAACCAGAAAAATAGTATTGAGTGCAAATGACGATAAACGTGTCATATTAAAAAATGGTATTTGCACTCTACCATACGGACATTATAAA
>NW_021770218.1:0-927 GCF_005508785.2 Acyrthosiphon pisum | reverse complement strand
AACAATAACCAGTTATCAAACACCGAAATACCGAGTCCATAGTCCGGCTATCGTTCGTTATGAATACTTATACCCCACTCTTCGCTTCGGCGTCAAGACATAACCGACACCATCATAACACTTATAAATAACTATTATTAACAATTACTATTATAATAGGTACTTCCCGTCTACCGATCAAGTATCAACACAATATAATAATTGTTGGTACTTAGTTAATGGTAGATAGTTGTAGACATTAGATAGTAGATATTAATATTATTATAGAATATACTTGTTTAATGTTTTAAAAGAGATTATACCGCTTTCGTGATTGGTCACTCTGCTGTGCGTTCGGCAGCGCGCATCTTCCACTAAACACCGCCGGTAAAAGACGAGCTTGCGGATACCGCCGCCAGTTCCATGTGAACCATAATATACAGCCGGTTCCAATAAATTAATACAGCTATAATGTACAATAATAATATGTAAACTACTACACTCTCACGCTAACAGTTGTACAAAATTTATTTGAAATCGGTGTATACTAATTGTCGGACAGTCTTATCGGTGACTGTCGTGCACAATCTAGTGCGATAGTGGGAGGCCGTTAGCCGTCAGTCGCGATGCGCGAAAGCGGTATAATCTCTTTTGAAAAACAAAAATCTCCCTAAAATTATGTTAACTGCAAATATTATAATTTTAAATATTCAATATACTTGCCTAAAATATATTATATGTGATATATTGTCCATCAATTTAGGTTGGAAAAAGTTAAATTTATGCAGTTAAGTTTTTTTATAGTTAATCATTTAACAATGAATATAATATATATATACCCCATTGGATATTCAGAATAATAGTACATATTATACTCTAATATATATACATATATATTATAGATTATTTGTTAATTGTTCTCATAATATTTTTTTAATTAACATATTA
>NW_021770217.1:15237-15428 GCF_005508785.2 Acyrthosiphon pisum | reverse complement strand
GGTGTGTACTGCGTGCATTTGCAGGACGGTTTTGACATTTAAACGAGATAAGGATCGGTCAAATCATCCATATAATATAATATTATACACCCTTTTATATATGGGTAGTTGCTGGTTAAATAACATTTTGTCTCATCGAGAAGGTTATCTGTCGGGTATATATTTATGTATACGAAGGTGAAAATCGGTAG
>NW_021770217.1:1678-15137 GCF_005508785.2 Acyrthosiphon pisum | reverse complement strand
TAAAATTGATAATATATTTTGGATCTTACCTTTGTTTTATACTGCGTCTCAAAAGATTTAATTGTTCGCGCACCACCATTCTATAATATTATAATATAGTGTTATATTAGAGTTCTGATGGACTGCGTTTGTATCGATTAGATAAAAATCCGTCGAAGAAACCTACATGACACGCCGTGTTATAGAATATATCGTATAATATGTTATTGGTGTTTTCTGTTATTATTTCCCATAATATTATAATTTATAACGCGTGCCAACAGGGCACTATTTTTGTCGTACCCGTGATATTAACACAAATCGTTCGGTTTTGGATAACTTTTTTTTTAGTTTTTATCCGTCTGGATTCCAACAGGTGAACTTCAATCTCTCCGTTTCGATTCATTTACATAATATATTTTATAGGTATAATAATAATATATACGTATTATTATTGGGTATACCTATACCTATATAATACATGTCTTTTATAATACAATTGAAAACACGACTTATATTTTCCGGTTTTATTTTTTTTTCGAGAGAGAGGAAATAAATACATGTATTTTATTATTTACATATAATTTATTGTGTATTATAATAACGAATTGGTACTTAATTTAAACGAAACTCTCCGTTATAATTTAAAATTCCAATAATGTAAAAAAAAAACACGGGCATTTTTATTACGTTTTTAAAACTAGTAAAATAAAAAAATAAAAATATATATTCCCGAACACCTTTCTTTTCCGAACTCATATATTATTATAAATTATAATGAATAATATTAAGTATTATTCAATGATTCGTTGTTTCTATTATTGTTGCTATTAGATTTAAACGATAAAGAACTGCCGGTAGGCATTTGCTTCTTTTCGTGAAAAATACACATATAAAATATATTATACAATAGCAACAACTCGCCTGATTAAAACAATGCATCAGTGCCAAATAATGTGGATAAAATAATAAAGCCGAGGTTATCCCGTATGCGCATATAGTCGATGTGAATAGTATTAAGTAAACATAATATAAGTACCTATGTAATAATAATAATTATTATCATATAATAACATAGCCACACACATTTGGTGAATAATAAATTTTAAAATGAAGGCCAAGGAGTCGAAGACCGAAGACGGTATTTCGAGGTGGGAATCGGATTCGCGTTTTGAACCATGTCAGGTATAAATTCGGTTTTTTTTTTTTATCTCGGGACCAGGTCAGTGCGTTTAATGACCGACCAGGTTATTACTCGTAATTCTACCACACCGGGAGCTGTATATTACTGTGTACTCTATATATTACCTATGTACCCCCTTATATACAAGTTCTACGGATTTTTGGCATTTTCACGTATATATATGTATATATATAATATAAGACCACCACATTGCAAAAGAAGGGCGATTAACAAAATACGATGACGATAGCTGAGCCTCGTCGTTTTTGAAGTATGCTGAAAAACGATTGTGCTGATATTTTGCCCCCCCCCCCCCCCCCGACAATGCTGGAATATTACTGCAGCAGTTAATCCCCTTGGATTATAAAACCGTATACCGTCGTAGTGAAACAATAATGATATTATTATTATTATTATTATATCGTCGTTATTGGGTGAGACCATTTTCTTTTATTATGATTGTATATAATAGCATGTTCGTAGACGTTCGTAATCTTCGAAATTGGACTTTATAATGGAATATCTTAAAACACACACACACACACACACACACACACACGAACACAACAGTCACACGCCACACGCGTATACGCAAACACCAAGTCGTCTCATAAACTCCGTTATTTGTGTACTGCAAAAGCACAATTTCGCAATATATTAAAAAAAAAGGCGTAGGTTTTTTTTCATCAAACCCGCCGTTTTTATCATTCACCGTCTCTCCGCTGCACCGCAAAACT
The DNA here is from genome assembly GCF_005508785.2 of Acyrthosiphon pisum. Classification (NCBI taxonomy): domain Eukaryota; kingdom Metazoa; phylum Arthropoda; class Insecta; order Hemiptera; family Aphididae; genus Acyrthosiphon; species Acyrthosiphon pisum. The sequence continues at coordinate 13,238 of NW_021770217.1, read as the reverse complement.
GCGAGAAGTATAATAATGTGTATAGAAGTATTTCTATAAAAATAACAATAATAATAAATAAATGAATAAAAGCAGAAAAAACACTCCTCGAGCGTGTACAATATTCAGGTTTCTATTTGCGTTATGAGAGAAAATAATGTTCAATTTCCTATTAAAATAATAATTTGTGATTAAAAATATACTATATAGTTGAGAGATGACAATAATGAATTTATGATAATATATTTTATAATCCATCGCCATTACTTTCATGAAAAAAAACCTTATACGACTGTATTGTACAATATTATTATGAAAAATAATCAAACGAAATAATAATATTATATGGGTTACCGAATTATAAATATAATATTATTATGACTCATTGATATTAGCCCCACCAAGGTTGCAATGAATGTTTCGACTTGTGAGTTTTAACGTGACAGACGGACGACGGCCGCATAATATAATTTAATTATTATTGTTATGATAAGAACAGAAACCTAAAAACTAAATGGATTTTCGTACTAACGACACGAACAAACGAAGAAGAATACGATCGTCTGCTTTTTAATAACATTACGAAATGCGCGTTTCCGACTACATAGTACTTACCTACAGCGAATAACGATTTCCGTCGCAAAATGTCGTCTAAATGCCTTCGGTACGATTACCATTTGCATCAAATTTCTTCAGGTCGTCTTTTGCACAGCCGTTATAATTAACTGATATCATTGTCTCGGAAGTAAAGTGTTAAATAATTTTCTCGTACTGCAATAACAGACCACGCACTCGCGTTACATATTATTTTTGAATACATCGGCTTGGTTTTATTTTTTAAGTCATCGGTTAGTGCGTCAGTTGTCAATAATAATTATTCACGCCCAAACAACCGCGAACATAAAATATGGCGATCAATTAATAATATTATTATTATTATCAGAAAAACTCATGAAATCCGTAGAAATATCACAGAATAACCAGAAGGCTCACTTTTCTAGAATTTCACGGATGCTTATGGGGGATAGATATTTTTCTACACCTGTTGGGATATCAGTGTAGCCTGTAAAGATATGATAACCAATTGTACAACCACAGAATATTCTGTGGTACCGTATAACAACTTATTGATACAATAAATATTGTACATAATTTTATTGCACACGTATTATCTCTTTATCTACAATGATAACATCAAAAATTTGTAGACTCAGTTTCAGCAGCAAAAGAGAATTTTTAATTATTTTTGAATCCGGGCACAGGCACACTGATATCCCAAACTTTTTTCATCGATTTTCGAGTGGTAATATCATCGACAACCGGCCAACGTCGATGTATCGCGATTTTAACATCTACCGAAACAAGCGACAACTTAAAATAATAATAATTATTATTATTATTCGTGCTTAAAAATTGATTTTCAGTAGTCCAACCTTATGCAAACACGCAATAATGTAGAATTCGATTTATTTTTCATGTTATCCGTTAAATTGAGTCATTAAATTTATAATATTTAGGTCACCGGAGTGATATTTCTCGCAGAGATATTGTTATCTATAGGTACATATAGAGAATAATATAATAAATGCTCAAACTTTTCTTTTGTATAATTTACAAGTTGTAAGTGGAAAAAGTTACGCATACAATAATATATGGACACATAATATTATTGGGCATGCGCGTGTGATCAAAATACAAAATATCGGTAAAAGTTCTTTAATCAAAGTCAAATTTTCCGTATACATTAAATGTATTTATGATTTAATATAAAAAGTATTCAAATTAATTTTACAAGTTACACAACTTTCTTAACTGGATTATTTCACCGGAGAGTAAAGTGAAACAGTTATTTCGATGTTATTGTACCAACGTCAATTATTGTACAAACAATAGGTTGTTAATAATAATCGTTACCCGTTGTACGTATATATATTTTTCAGTAATGCCTCCAGGAAGTTATGGTAAATAAAGAGATTTTTTTATTGTATACGTTACTAATTACATTACGACAAAGTGGGCTCATTGAATATTACTGTCTGACGATGTTTATAATTAACGTATCCGAAAAAGCGAACAAGTCATTAAATAAACTAGAAAACTTTTACACGAAAAACGGATGGAAATGTAGTGGTTTTGATGCGATTACCGTTTCTTCTTGTTTAAATTGGTTATATTTTAATGGCAGATTTGTTTTACCTTTACACTCGTAAAATCTTATCTCGGATACAGCTTTTTGGCCTCGTGGGATAAAACTTTATGCTTATTAAACTTTAAACTCGTTAATTATTTTGTTGATTATAAACAGTATTAGTGTAAGTAGAGGTAGGTAGGTACTTACTTAAAATCTTACAGAAATTTTTTTTTGGACATTTATGAGATCGTTTTAAAATAATATTACGTCTTACACGTAGGCACCTATGAGCTGTAAAATATGTGCCAAGATAATACTAATACCTATAGGTACATTGAAATCAGTTAAATAATCATCTAAAGTGTGTCGTGTGGTAGTCATTTTAAAATCAATTAGTTAGGGAAATCGTTTGATCTGTCAATGCAGCGATGTCGTGTTAATTATGTAATATAGGTACACTGCAGTTATACAACGTTTTTAATTTTTACTCGCACCGGTTAATTAGGTACTAATAATTTTTATAGTTTTTTTCTTGTTTTGTACATTCGGAAAAAACGAATTAGTTATTCACTAATAATTAATCGAGTGAATAAAAGTTAAATATTCAAAAGTGTCTAGTTAACATGATTGATCGAATAAATTGCGTTACTTTATTATCGGTATAATGTATGCCAATGCGATTAGCGCACATGATGTGACACGTAATTATATTTTACATGGATATTAGATTATTGATCCAGTGTAGGAGTATCTGTGTCTAATAATAATATTATATGCGAACACCCAGATTTCGTTGGAATTTAAATATAATCATCTGAATGCACATCAAAACTTTAATGTCGTAAATATTTTTGAAATTAAAAAAAGCTTCGAGTCGCATTGCAGTATTATATAATAATGAGATATCACGTTATAGATATTATTATACCGCACTGCATCGCATTAGTAGGCGTTAGATACTAGCTGGACAATATCGCACGACTCAAACCTAACGCAATCAATAAGGCTCGTAGTTCGAGGTGTACTATGTAATATATATACATCAAACGCCTCACGCATCCTAATAAATGAGGTTTGCAGGTATTTAAATCCTACGTAAGTGTAATGATAATGTGCATCATACATGTTGTGCACTTGTGCTCGATAGCCTACCAAGTAATAGCAGCCCTTTTAGCAGGAGCGATAGCACTCAGACTAGGGAAACTAGGCAAAAATACGTATACGTGGAAACTGAGAAACGGAGAAAGTGCAGTAGAATTCGAATAATTAGGAGGTATCATAAGTGAGGATGAGATAAATACACAGAGAAGATACTTTATAAGATAGTATAGCCAGGGCCTAGACACTCATTGGTATTATCAATAACAATCCCACCATTTAAAAGAAGGAAAAATGTTATCATTTTTTGTTGTTGCGATAAGATTTAAAATATTGTTCTGTTGTCTGTTCGTGGTTCAAATTAACTGGACAAGTGTAATAATATTGTAATGTATTTCTAATTCTTTAACTAGTAGAGTTATTAAGGATTTTAACTAATTGTTTAGTTCTAAAATTTAAAAACCTAACTTCGCTTAACTAGTTAATTAGAATTATAGTGTATCTTTCAGACTATGTACATATTCATAATCTAGTGACATACGACAATCGCAATAATTATTAACTATATTATTTGAGTACAGAAGTATATTAACATCTAATCTTTTAAAAATAAAATACGTTTGTGACGATAGTGCTTTATGTGGTAGAGTAACATTATGTTCCGAACATAGACAATTCCAATAACAGAAGATCAAATTAAAGTAAAATAGCTTTTGAGCTGAATTTTGCAGCTCCAGATGAGTTGATCGTATATCATGGTCATTATAATAAATATAATATTATAAGTATATTTGAAGAAATATCAGAGGGAAGATCTCTCTATAGAAATTACGTATATTAAGAAAAGGAAAACGCGTGGATTATTGGTATCGTGCAGAGACATGGTGGACTTATTGGATTTATAAAACGATGAAAGTATAAGAACCGTAGGGGAACACTGCAATTGGAATAGGTATGATAAGTATATATTGTTATACGACTAATATTATAATACTGCGTATTCGTATAAAAATGTAATTACATTAAAAAAATTATATTTAATATATGCCGTATTGCTGCCCCCCTCCTGAATTTTGATTTTTCGGGGGAAGGAGGGTCGTGCGAATTTTAAAACGAGGCTTGGGAATACGTGCGAATTGCGTGCTAAATATAGCTTACTATAGTTTTTTGATTTTCGCAAAACTTTCATTTTGGACTATGCTGGTGACTGGTGAGACCCGCGAAATAGTCGAACGGGTTTTGCTCGAGAACCAGACACGTGCGAATTTTGGGGTCTCCACGCTAAATTGTCGAAATCCAATTTGCGTCGATTTTCTGGACCGGCTGCAGCCATATTCTTCGCAGCCCGTCACATAATATAACGAGTGGCACCGATGGACATAATATTATATTATTCAATATACGATAATAATATACAATTATTGTAATATATAATATTATTATACATATATAGACCGGTGGGCGCGCAATAACACTATACCTATATAATATAACAACTCTTTTCCGACATCGCGACACGGTAGTCTCGTCGTAAAGGGAATATTAGTTTCACATAACTCAGAGAGCCGAGTGCGAGAGAATATATTATAAACGCTGTATTAAAAAAAAACATCTGTACGGCGGCGGCGGCAGCAGTTTAAGTAATTCGTTTTCATTTCGTGTGCGTGAGATGCGTAATATCGCCGTTGATTAATGATTATTGCGTCTGCGAGATCGGCAATTGGAAACGGTCGTCCGTTTGTTGTAGTCGCTGTCGTTGTTTTTTATTCTTTTTCCCGTATGTCTGGAATAATAATGTAACAATATAATAAGAACGTATAACATATAGGCACAGGTATGCATATTATATTAATATATATAGGTAACTGTGGTAGCGGCGGACCTGCCGCTGGTCGTGATTTAAGGGACACCTTATATACATATAGGTATATAATGTTATATATATTATACGCGTATCCGACGGTACGTGCGTATACATAGGTTATAGGTAAAACAATAATAATAATTCATAATAATATATAAACAATTAATAATAATATTATAATATATAGTGCAGTGGTTTTATTTTCTCTGTCCTAAACGAGTCCCAGCTCGTTGCGGCTCTCTCGGGTGGTGTGTGTGTGTTGCAGATATTTTATTCAAGACGCGTCCGATCGCGAAAAATGAACAAATTACCCCTCGCGCGGTGTAACCATTTAATAATAATAATAATAATAATAATAATAATAATAATAATAATAATGATATTACGTCTTGCTCCCGTAGTCGAGATATTATTATATTATGTATAGTTTATTACACGACGGCCAATTTTCGGAACGCCGATTTATTATTGATAGGTATTATCATCTATACATAATGAGATTATGATATATTTTACCTTTAAGCATAAACGTTTTACGACCGTCGGATTCTGATTTATAGAAACCATCTGTGTGTGTGCGCGCGCGAGTGTCTGCGTTCAGGTATTTTATCGACGGAGGAGGAGTTAATGCCCGCCATTAACGTCGTGTAATATAGGAAAAATTGCCTATAAATTGGCGATTTACGGTTTTACGTATTATTATTATTATTATTATGCCTACATTCGTTTTACTTTCTTATTTTTTTTTTATCATAATAACCGTCGATAAAAACTAGGTCTAACCAATGGGTGTAATCATCGATAATTTGAAAGTCGGCAAAGTATTATTACGCAACCATAATATTATAATACACTGCAGCGGCTGCTGCAGCAATGTTGCATCTCGTAATAATGTGTACACTGCTGCAGAAGCTGTAAACTATTATTATACCAGCTATGATGTTATTATAATATAATATAATACGTCTCAATTTAATTATTGATTTCGTAATATGTTTAACAAGTGCCGCGCAATAGTGAAACACACGGGTGGTGATTATACTAATTAGTGATATATACTGTTGGAAAATTCAAAACATATTTTACCGCTTCGTTTTTAAAATAAAATCTGCATAATAGATACATTTTACCGCTCGAATCAGCTGCATTTCACCGTCGGACGAGAATTAGGTAATGGGATTTGTAAAAAACTATATACTTTAATTTGTATAATTTGTGTAGCGGTAACACACGCACTGTAGGTACACTATAATGAGGTACTTACCTATATTTATCGGAAAGTTTGACCAGTTTGGACTTCTATAAGTGCACTTGGAATATACAGCGAATTCGTGAACAAAATATTCATTCGATGATTTATGTATAAGTAGCATCTCAATTAAATTCGTCGTGTTTGTCCTATCTGCGCTGCAGGTACGAGATGTATAATTTTATTAATTACCTATATTAATATTCGTGCAACCGTGTGATATTTTAACACTTATTAATCAATATAATATATTATAATCCTGTTTGTAAACTCCGTCCGAAACAGATGAAATAATATCAACTCAAAATATTATTATACAGAACTCATAGCATCGCACTGACTATTTTATATTATAATATTATAGTTTTATACCGACCAAGTTCTTATAGATCAATTGGCAAGACATATAATATAGTGAGCGCGTTTAGGGAACTACTTTGTACATATAATATTATATAAATTAGTACCAGCCAATGGCTGCATATTATATTGGTAAGTATAAGTTTTAAGTAGGGCACGGATGTTGCTGCGTTTGCAACTTTTCTTCTACTATTCCAATTTATTGCTAGGTGAGTTTCAAATGCATTACATGTAAGTATGAATAAAAATCTAACATGCTTAATTATGCAATTTTTTCAATTATATTGCAATTTTGATGAATTTACACACCAATAAAACAATTTCAACTAATTTTCAATTTTGTTCACGTATTTTTATTTAAATTTTAACTTATTGCCTCGAACATGAAGAACTTTGAATACAATCATTTAAAATAAACACTAGTCCAATTAAATTACGTAGCAGTTTTGATTGTTGAAATTAATTGGAAATATTTTTTATTTGTAGAATTAAAATATTATATGAAAATTAAAAAAATTAAAATTAAATATGTGAAATTAATTTTTATTAAATATTTATTCCAAATATATAGTGTGGACTGTAAAGGAAGAAACTGACATATCGAGCTGCTTAAAAATAGTTTAAACATTTTCGAGTTGATGTCTAGTCCTGTTGCTACCGGTGAGAACATTTCAATTTAGTAACACATGTCGAGTTGCCGTCATCGCGATTTTGGCGAGAACGCCCCCTAAAATAAAAAATAAATTAATAACAATGAATTAAAAACAATATTATATTTATTTTTAGAACAATTTTCGGTAATTTTTAATGCAATACTGCAATAAATTTTACAGTCTAGTTATTGTTTATTACTACAACATCAGTTCCCTAATAATTATTAGTATATTAGGTACAAGTAGAATATAATATTAATAATAAGTATGGTCTTTGCTATATTATAATTTATAATATTACGAAGAACAAAATAATCAACGAAAATCGATTGGAATGTTGTAATATTATAAGTCGTAACTATAACGTACGTGTAACTATATAATATAGTATTGTTATTAGTTATACTTTTCATTGCAAAACGACCCGTGCTCTAGATTACCCTGCGGTATTAATAATAATAATAATTAAATCCCGGCCAATTAAAGACTGTTGGACGTGGTATTGGCGGTAGTGGTGGTGGAGGGAGGTTACCCATGTATTATAATAGTATATAATATAACATATAAATATAAATTATATATTTTTTAAATGGCGTCCATCTGCGCGCACGTTGTGCAATTAATTTCACCATCATCATGTCGGAACTACCATACGAAATATTATTATTATACATACCATGCATTATAATATCATGTACGCACTGCACCGGTGCAGTGATTAAGCGCCCGACGGTACGTACCGCGTATACCTATATTATGCAGGTATATACGATATCGGTTAATTAGTTAACCGTGTACGACCGGCAGCGGCGATAGATGCTGCAGATTCTGCTGCTGTTGCTCCGGCCATTCGATTGGCCGCGTATTATTATTATTATTATGCTATCGTGCTCGTTGATTAAAAACAATTAACGAGGGGCTCGAGGTAATTTCCCGATGTTTGCGTTGTTAAACATTATCATCGGACTCGACTACCACTGCCGCCGCAGAACCGAGAACAATCGTGCAACAATTTACTAAGAGACAAAACGCTCGAAACGGCTATAGCATGTTCGCCCCCTCCTACGGACCCCTCATACGTACCTAGGTACATAGGTACGCAAAATATATAATGGCTGGGTGCGGGGTACGCGCGCGTTGATACTTATCCGCGCAATTGTGTTCGGATAAAATCTGACGGATTATCAAAAAAATAAAAAATAAATTGCAACGTTTTTTCTTATTCTCCTCGTCGAAACGTGCGTGTATAGCTGGTTACCTACCTAACTACCTTACTAAACGGTGCGTAATATACACCTATACCAGTATATTAATTATTGCTACATATATATATATTATATTATATATGGGTAGATACCTAAGTAATATAGTTAGATTGCATGCCTGCGCGGTACATTTGTCGCCCGTATGATATTGTATATAGTGTTGGTATATATTATGTAATATTATACGAATGGTTTGAAAAAATATCGCATTACCCACAAATAAAATTATTTTCCATACGAAGCAGAAGTCAATAAATTTCAACCAAATCGCAATGACTATAGATGAGACAACGGTGGGGATATCAAGCCGGTCATTTAAAATTGAATTGTTTTTGTGTTTGATTGAAAGATTGAATTTATTTTATCTGAAAATTTGGTCTGACCAAAACAGTTTCTTAAGTAATTGCTTTGCTTTTTGAAAAAAAATATACGTTTATCCTTTTTTTGGAGTACCTATATAATCTCAGGTGTGCATATATAATGAGAAGTTTGTGATGAGTGAAAACACTTTTGTAAAAGGTAGCGAGACACTATTATAGTAGCATACTCTCTTTATTTTCCAGTGCTCGTTATTGTGGTCAATTGAGAAAGAGTACGGTTATGTCTAGATCAAAGACATCTCACCCTCGAGGCCTCGAACATCCAGTATAGGTACTCGTTACCGTGGTCAGTTGTTCGAGAGTAAATAGCGACCTATTAGAGTTATAAAGTGCAAATCCTGCAGAAGTCTTGTTAAATTTTGCGCCGTATACATAGGTACTCGGTAACGTGGTCACCAAGATTAAAATTGAATGAACATCTATCACAGGTGTCGATAGTTACTAGTTTAACGTTTATTTGGGTAAACCGAAAGGATACCCGTTTTGTACGTCCTATTGCCTATTTGCAGCATGGCGTATACGACACAATAATATAATATAATATGGACGTATTGCGGCGTGTAAGCCGTATATTATATTGATAATATTGTGCTCGTAATGAAAACTGAGTCACAGGTTGATTTTTTAAAATTTTTTTCAGAATTTTTATACTGTGTACCTATACACATTTATACCTATTTTAAAGCACTCAATTTCGTATAACCGTCGTATAAAAGTTAAACCAAAATAAATATATATATACACACAATACGTCGATACGACGTTCGTGTGTTTTACAAACTACTATATATTATCCACTACCATTATTATTATTGGTTATTAGGCGTACATCTCAATGGAAATCATAATTATAGACCTTCGTATATGTATATAGGACCGCGGCACTAAAAGTTATCAATTGAATTACTGATTGCCAACACAACATGTAATATTATATATAATATTATGTAACTGAATGCCACCTAATTATTGACTTGAAAACATAATAATATATACACTTCATTAACGCCGGGCCGGGTCCCGTGCAGCACGCGAATCATCGGCAATTGGATTTTCAAACGGAATTCGACAAAGTACCGTTGATTAACGTATAGTCCGTCGCCGGCGAGTTGACTATTAATTACGGCAAATATTTGGCGGAATAAAACACTTACCTACCTCCACAATACAATATTATATTACAATACACAGATTATTAAATATAATATAATATGATGGAGGTATATGGCGACGTTCAGGGGACGTCAAAAGTCACCGCCACCGCCGAGCCGCCCACATGTATAATTATAAAACCGTCGCGCACGGGCAAATACCATACGTATTATACGGAGAGACGACCTTTCACGTGGCGCCTAAATAGTTTTGTCAGTAAAAAGATCCACCCCGATCGACCACACGGTACCTATATAATAATATGTACACCCGCAGTCGTCTCCGAGGGTTTCCAAAATATTATCTATATATGTCGAGTGACGGCCGCCGTCGTATTCTTCGCGAAGAGCGGCTGCGTCTGCAGTTGCACGTCTCCTCCTCCGTGATATGATAAGATGTGTATAGGTACACTTGTAACGACACGAAGTATGTGTATGATGTGCCGACGGTCCGAAATCGCTACCACTCCCAAAATTACCCTCCGGAAAAAAACGTTAAATGTAGGTAATAATGTTAATAATAATAACAACAATAATAATAATGATAAAACAAACATTGTAACCAATTTATATTGCACGCGGCGTCGGCGGTGGTGGGACGAAAACAGACGCGAGTCTCTCCCGTGGTGGGGGGAGTGTGGGGGGGGGGAAGGTTGTTTGTTTTAAAGTGAAAAACGTACATAAAAAGCGCTTGTTCGTGTGTGTTGGCGCGTCGCTGAAAGACAGGTGCCCCGGGTGGGCGTGTCCTGTGTATCTTATGCCAAAGATTGTCGGCGGCCGAGTCCTCCTAATCATTTCTACGGCGGGGCCGTCGGTCCGCGTCCGCCGCCGAGTTCTTTAATTTCGTTTATTATATTATTAAATGTATGTGTGCGTACCCACTTCCCTCGGTCAGTGTTCGTTTCGCCGCCGCCTGCAGGTTATTAGAACCGTGTGTGTGTGTGTGTGTGAGTGAGTGTAGGTACTTATATATATATAATATTGAGGAGGGCGGGCGCGAATGAGCTACACGGACATTTTGACGTTGTTTGTTTGTTTTTTTTCGTTTTTTTTTTTTTTATTTCATTTATAATAACCTGTTGCGAGACGTCAAATTGACGACGAAGCGAAAAAAAAAAACGAAAACAGACGATTTTTCGAATATAATATAGGTATACCGGTATAATATTATATACAGCTATATACCACCTATATACGCGTATAATATATTATTAGGTATATACATTTTATTACGAAACCGAAGATCCGAAACGGTTCAATTATAAAAATGTATACACTATACGCGAGTTCACGATGATCATCGTGATGAGTTAACAAGAGATGAACGGACAGATGCTACGAGAGACAGGAGGACGGACGATAATATATTATAATACGCGTTCTCTCATTTTGACAATAGTTTTTTATAATTATTTTACTATTAGGTACTA
>NW_021770217.1:0-1628 GCF_005508785.2 Acyrthosiphon pisum | reverse complement strand
TATGTTATATTATCTAAATATATATAAAAACGGAGCGTGAAAAATTTACGTTACCTCATCAATAGAGAACTGCTGGTCCGATTTGGCTAAAACTTTTTTCAAGATTTTTGTAATCGCCAGGAGGAGGATTTTACGAAAGAAAATGTTAGGAAAATCCACTGGGAAAGTAGGGAATCTGGATGTAAAAAATACAACAGTGGCGCTACAGTGTATATTATACCTATATTGGTTTCTATTGGTTAATCGGGCATTTTGTTGATTTGTATTAATATTTTTTGTCAATATATATATGTTATATATTTATAAAAATTAATGTTTGTGTGTAGATTAGACCTATAGGAAGAAGACAGGCTAATTTAAAAATGGTTAAATTTGGTTTTTTTATTCATCGGATTTTAGTACGGTTAGGTTAGGTTAGGATTTTGTATTAATTGATTATATTAATCCACCATAGGTGGAATACGAGAAACTTGGTATAACTTTGATACTTTATAGTTAAATTATACAGTAATACGTACAAACAGCCCGGGGTCCACGATCTATCGCAGGTAGATTGCTTACTTGATAATATAGTGCTGTGAATCAGAATTTTTTATTCCGGGGCAACGGAGAAGTTAATATAAATTTTGAACACTATACATACCGAATATTAAATAACGAATTGAACAAAGTTTGAGTCAAATAGAGTTGGTACATTTAACGGGTAACGAAGTGCAAGGGATCAGCTAGTATTAATAAAAAATTGTTATAAAAAAAGGTGGTCAAGTGGGTGTTGCTCTGCTGTACAGTAGGTTACAAGTGGGTCTCTGTAATGAATGGTGTTAAATTTTAATTTAATTTATTTTGTTATTAAAATACCAAAAATAACGGTTTTAGTTATTTTCTAGGATTTAAAATATTATTCGTGGGTACTTGAAACTTCGAAAGTATCTATATTATTTTATACAAATATGATAGTATATGCATAACTGCATAAGTATATGGTACATATGCACATAATATTAATTCAACTTATCGGCTACCGTATTAATAATAATAATAAAAATATAATAAAAAATATTCCATATAGGCTACCAAACCGTCTCCACTCAGAAATGATTTCGTATACAATTATAATATTATTGAATTGAAATAAAATTCAACTCCGTCCATTTCAGCGATCCGCTTGTAAGGTACTATGTATACAATATATAGCAGAGGGTCACCCACATACCAGATTTTTTTTTATATCAATTTAATATTTTTAATAACATATTGGAATACTTTTGTTGTAATAAGACCTGAAGGCCCTGGATTTAATAAATATATAGATACAATTTACAATGGAAAATCGACATGAATTACCAATATCCATTAGTTGTGGGCCCGCGGCATACGAGTATAAAAAATCATCTGATTCGGGAACGTATGAAGTATTACAATCCTTACGCAAGTAAGTTGTAGGTACTTTAAACTGTTAGATAAATTTAATATAAGTAAAACAATTTTTGTTTTATAGCGATAAGGTTTTTTGTGACATTACACTGGAAACACAGGATGGTTTTAAGATATTTGCACATAAGGTGATTTTAGCATCGGCTAGTCCATATTTCCATGCGATGTTCACAAATTTTGAAGAAAAGAATAAA
>NW_021770216.1:10143-10364 GCF_005508785.2 Acyrthosiphon pisum | reverse complement strand
TTGTTATAAACCATTTCAAAAATTGTGGAAGGTATTACTATATAACATGAGATAATATTATTATATACTTAAACTCCAAAATCAATTGCAAAGAACTGAAAGGCCGATGCTTATTATTTGTGGATAGATATAGTAAATTTTATGACTTTTTGCAACTACAAAAAACGCTCCATCAGCTTTTATTCATTCCTAATCGATACTAGTTATCACTGTAAAACTCA
>NW_021770216.1:9438-10043 GCF_005508785.2 Acyrthosiphon pisum | reverse complement strand
AATCGTTTTCTTATTGATATACACATTATAATATTATATATATGTTAGCCACTTAATTTTCATTTTTTGTAATCAAACCATGCAGTGACTTTCATTGACAAATCGGAAAATACCAAATCGTGTACATCGATAGGACGGTGCTAATCAATTTATGATTTTCACACACCAAAATATATTTTTTGTCACGCCTGCACCGAAAGTTTGGTTTTCGACCACGGTTGAAGCGTTCGAAAGCGTCCTTTTTCCGTCCAGCGGGCGGAAAAGAGGAAATCCCCAAAAGTGCCGGGCGGAAAAGAGGAAATCCCCAAAAGTGCCGGGCGGAAAAGAGGAAATCCCCAAAAGTGCCGGGCGGAAAAGAGGAAATCCCCAAAAGTGCCGGGCGGAAAAGAAGAAATCCCCAAAGTGCCGGCCGCCGGGCGCGTATCCCCTGCACAACCAGAAACTAAAATGTATACCTACCACGGTTCTTACAAAACATAAAACTTTTGGGTTACATCTTAAATGTATAGTATAACCTCCTTGCATGACGCATCAACATTTAAACATATTTTGTAGATAGTCTATAATTGTTGCGTAGATCTCTGCATAACCTTTTCCATGAACGC